>NC_088838.1:33692105-33714605 GCF_904066995.2 Poecilia reticulata
CTCCTCCTCCTCCTTCGGCTCGCAGAGCTCAGCGGCCTGGACCAGATCCTCGATGGCCGAGATGAACTCCTTCAGACGTCGGTACAGAGTCCCTCTGGAGGGGGACAAGCCGATTGTCACCCTGGTTTGGCTTTGAAGATATTAATGAAAGTGTAAAGGTCAAAAGGTCAACCAGCCCCTCAACTTTTATGAAATCCAACTTTCTTTATATCTTTAAAATGATAGCGGCACAAACGAAAATTTTTGCTGCACAGACCAGCACAAACGTTTGACAAAAATTTTGTTTGGTTTCATAAAAGTGGGGGGGGGGCTGGTTGACCTTTTGACCTTTACACTTTCATTAATATCTTCAAAGCCAAAGCAGCACAAACGAAAATTTTTGCTGCACAAAACCAGCACAAACGTAGCCGAGTTGATTGACACCATTTTGTCTGATTTGAAGAAGGTGGGAGGGCTGGTTGACCTTGGATGACCTCTAGAAACATTTCTTTATATCTTTAAAATGATAGCGGCACAAACAAAAAATTTTGCTGCACAGACCAGCACAAACGTAGCACAAACGTTTGACACCAATTTTGTCTGATTTGAAGAAGGTGGGGGGGGGGGGGGGGCAACTTCACTCAGGTCTTTTTCTCACTGCACACCGAGTCAAACCCTTTGAAAAACCTGTTCCCCTCGTCACCTGTGGGGGCGCTGCACCAAGAGCCACTGAAGGAAACGACACAAAAACCCCCCTGAAGACGCTGAGAGCAACTTCCTCCTCCAGCAGCGGGAGGATTTCGGTTCTCCGGTGAAAGACGCCGAGTCGTTTCTCCCGTTAGCGCTCATTTGTTTTGGCTGCGCTTACCCAGAATGCCTTGCCCGTAATCCGTTTCCTGCGTTCAAACTGGACCAGAGTCCACTTCAACCGAACCCAAACCCAAACCTGTCACATTTTTCTGCACCATAAATTACCCAAAGAATTTATAGCGATGGAAGATAATGTTGTTGATTTGAGGCAATTTTGAAGTATTGCAGCGATAATGACATGAAAATGCTAGAAAACTTTAAATTCTGATGAACGTTTGCCACTGAAAGCGGAAGACATTTTAAATATTAACAATAAACAAAACAACAGAAACAACAAATAAAATGGGTTAAAAAGTTTCTGTAAACAAAATTATCCTTAAAAAAAACCCGTCAGACTGACGATTTTTGTTTTTGGATGAGAAAAGAGGAAAAAAACCAGAAAAACGATAAATCATGCAAACGGAAATTATTGAGTTTGTTTCAGTTTATCACGCGATCAATAAGCTATACGGCTTATTGAAACAGGCCGGCCGAGTTTGTAGGCAGACCAGAGTTTGCTTTTTTGGTTTGACTGCACAGTGGTGCAGTTGGTAGAGCTGTTGCCTTGCAGCAAGAAGGTTCTGGGTTCGATTCCCGGTCTTTCTGCATGGAGTCTCCATGTTCTCCCTGTGCATGGTGGGTTTTCTCCAGGTACTCCGGTTTCCTCCCACAGTCCAAAAACATGACTGTCAGGTTAATTGGCCTCTCCTAGGTGTGAGTGTGTGTGTGCATGGTTGTGTGTCTCTGTGCTGCCCTGCGACAGACTGGCCACCTGTCCAGGTGACCCGTCCAGGTGACCCCGCCTCTCGCCTGGAACATTAGCTGGAGAGGCAGCAGCTTCTCCCGACCCACTGAGGGACCAGGGTGTCAGAAAATGGATGGATGCAGATTCACGCCTCCCCAAATAAACCGGACTTTCTAGGCAAACGGACTGGAGCTGGATTAAAGCGAACCGGACCGGGGTGAACGACCTTCTGGGTCCAGATCAATCAATCAAATTTTATTTGTATAGCACATTTCAGCGGCAAGGCATTTCAAAGTGCTTTACATGATTAAAATAAAAACGGGAATAAACAGAGTGAAAGAGAAAAAGATTTTGAAAAAGATTAAAACCAATAAAAAAAGATAAAAACATAAAACCTCAGAGTTTTAGTTATAACGCCATGTAACGAGGTACTCACACCTTAAAACCTTCATTACAACATAAACTGAGAATAAGGAAATACAAAGTAAAGATAAAAACATTAAAAACATCAAAACCGGAACTGTAACCCTAATTCAGCCATAAGCAGCTCTAAACAGGTGGGTTTAAGATTTAAAGGCTCTCAGTGTTTCAGCTGTTTTACAGTTTTCTGGAAGTTTGTTCCAAATCTGTGGTGCATAGAAGCTGAATGCTGCTTCTCCTCGTCTGGTTCTGGTTCTGGGGATGCAGACCTGAACCAGAAGATCTGAGGGGTCCAGACGGTTGGTACAGCAATAACAGATCTTTAATGTATTGTGGTGCTAAACCATTCAGTGATTTATAAACTAACGTCAGTATTTTAAAGTCTATTCTCTGAGCTACAGAGGAGGGACTTTAAACCTGGTGTTATGTCTCTATCTTCCTGGTTTTAGTCAGAACAGCAGCAGCAGCTCCAGGATCAGCTGCAGCAGCTTCTGGATCAGCTGCAGCAGCTCCTGGATCGGCTGCTGCAGCTGATCCAGAAGCTGCTGCAGCTCCAGGATCAGCAGCAGCAGCTCCAGGATCAGCTGCAGCAGCCGATCCAGGAGCTGCTGCAGCTGATCCAGAAGCAGCTGCAGCCGATCCAGGAGCTGCTGCAGCAGCTCCTGGATCGGCTGCAGCAGCAGCTCCTGGATCGGCTGCAGCAGCTCCTGGATCAGCTGCAGCTGTTTGATTGATTGATTAGTCAGACCTGTGAGACGCTGTTGCAGTAATCAATGCGGCTAAAGATAAACGCATGGATGAGTTTCTCTAGATCGCGCTGAGACATCAGTCCTCTAACCCTGGAGATGTTCTTCAGGTGATAGAAGGCCGACTTTGTAACCGTCTTAATGTGGCTCTGAAGGTTCAGGTCAGAGTCCATCACTACTCCCAGGTTTCGGGCCTCCAGATTCATGTGACCAATGATTTGGTCTCATTTGCTAATTATAGCTGAGCCCACCTGAACAGGTAGAGCTGTCCGTTCCCCGGATTGGTCTCCAGGGCGACGTTGATCAGGCAGAGCGCCTCCTGCAGGTGGCCAGACAGCATCCTGATCACCGCCTGCTGCCTGTTGTCCTCGCTGGCCTCCTTCAGGTGCTGCTGCATGGCTCTGGCCTCCCGGCACTCCGGGTCCAACTCCAGCGCTGACCGCACGTCTCGGAGACAACAGGCTATCTGAGGAACGGCAGAGTCCTGAAGTTAGGGCTGAAAATATCCACGTCGCTGAATTAAAAACAAAAAAGCTTTTAAAATCAAACTCGGTTAATAAAATCATACAAAACATGAGAAACATTATCAGGAAGTTTTAACTTCGACTGTAAAATACAAAGACATAAATAAGTGACGGGACTTGTTTACATTTTTTAAAATCAAATTAAATGCAGGGTCTGTAATTAAATAATCTAATTTTAACTGACAACTGTATATCAATAAAATGAGCAACATAGAAGCTCCCTTTACTGCTAAATTATTGAATAGATAAACACATTAGCTCTAGATATTATTTTTAACCTGTTATTTAGGTTATTCAACCATCAGATGGGAGCAAAATGTTACTCCATCCATTCAGCTTTCCAGTGTTTCAGCAGCTTCTTCAGACATGTGGACGCTGACAGTAGCATGTTTAGCCCTGAGATGCTGTTTTAGCTTCGGATAGCTTCGCCGAAGGCTGACTCCTTTTAGCACAACTTGAGCACAACAACGGTGTTTTCCAGCGTCCCATCAGATCGTTTCGAAGCAGAAATTAACCCCCAGTGGGACGTGAAGAACAGCTTTCCATCGCAATTAGCATGGCTGTTAGCACATGCTAGCTAGCGGAAGCCGCTTGTGCGTCGGTACCAGAAACGTACTGGAACGTGTGTATGTAAAACTAGCAGTTAATCATGTTATAAATGTTGACTTCTTAAAGCCATGTGAGTATTTAATCTAAGTTAACACACTGACGCCCCGGCTGTAAAATGAATGTTAGTGTGTGATATTTTTTTTTCCATGGTCACCGACATGTTCAACAGGTTTTTATGTTTCTCTCTGTAAAGTAAAACCACTCAAAGTGTTGGAGAAATGAAGGTTGGCCTCCAGATTCATGTGACTATTTGGTTTCATTTGCTAATTATAGCTCCTAACCTGTTGAACCGGCTTCACCACACCTGAACTGAGCATCGGGACTTTTACCTCCACATGAAACAAAAACAATTTGGTGGAAATGATTGCAAACGTATCGAGAAAAGACACGTTTCTGGTTGGTTACTTTGAGGTCAGAAGGTTGTGGGCTCAAATCCAGCAGTGCTTCTGACCGAGACATTTACACGAGAAACTAGATCAAAACGACTTGGTGAAACTTTGTGTTTTTACTGTGTAACCAGGTGAGACCTACACTGCAAAAACACAAAATCTTACCAAGTATTTTTGTCAGGTTTATGTCGTTTTATAGCACATTAGAAATAAGATAAAACTAACTTAGAGTTTTAATAATTCCTTAATATATTTTACCTTCAACATGGAAAACATGTTTTGCTGTCAGTGAAATAATCTGATGGTGGAACTAGAACTTTTTAATTAATATTAAAAATATTTACTTAATAAAAGATCATATTTCTTGCTGAAAAATTACTTGTTAATTACAAGTTAGTTACATGTTATTTAAGTTGTATTAATATATCTGCACCAGAACCCAGATCAGAAATACTTGGTAGGATTTAATGTTTTTGCAGTGCCGGCCTCACCTGGTGCCGGCCTCACCTGGTTCCGGTCTCACCTGGTTCGGCCTCACCTGGTTCACCTGGTTCCGGCCTCACCTGGTTCACCTGGTTCCAGCCTCACCTGGTTCACCTGGTTCCAGGCTCACCTGGTTCCAGCCTCACCTGGTTCACCTGGTTCCAGTCTCACCTGGTTCACCGGGTTCCAGTCTTACCTGGTTCACCTGGTTCCGGCCTCACCTGGTTCACCTGGTTCTGGTCTCACCTGATTCCGGCCTCACCTCATTCCGGTCTCACCTGGTTCCGGTCTCACCTGGTTCCGGCCTCACCTGGTTCCAGTCTCACCTGGTTCACCTGGTTCCAGTCTCACCTGGTTCCGGCCTCACCTGGTTCCGATCTCACTTGATTCCGGCCTCACCTGGTTCACCTGGTTCACCTGGTTCATCTGGTTCCTCTCTCACCTGGTTCACCTGGTTCCAGACTCACCTGGTTCACCTGGTTCCTGCCTCACCTGGTTCACCTGGTTCCGGCCTCACCTGGTTCACCTGGTTCCGGCCTCACCTGGTTCACCTGATTCCGGCCTCACCTCGTTCCGGTCTCACCTGGTTCCGGTCTCACCTGGTTCCAGTCTCACCTGGTTCCAGTCTCACCTGGTTCACCTGGTTCCAGTCTCACCTGGTTCCGATCTCACCTGATTCCGGCCTCACCTTTTTCCGGTCTCACCTGGTTCCAGCCTCACCTTGTTCACCTGGTTCCAGTCTCACCTGGTTCCAGTCTCACCTTGTTCCGGCCTCACCTGGTTCACCTGGTTCCAGTCTCACCTGGTTCCGGCCTCACCTGGTTCCGATCTCACTTGATTCCGGCCTCACCTGGTTCACCTGGTTCATCTGGTTCCTCTCTCACCTGGTTCACCTAGTTCACCTGGTTCCAGACTCACCTGGTTCACCTGGTTCCGGCCTCACCTGGTTCACCTGGTTCATCTGGTTCCTCTCTCACCTGGTTCACCTGGTTCCAGTCTCACCTGGTTCACCTGGTTCCAGTCTCACCTGGTTCCGGCCTCACCTGGTTCACCTGTCTCACCTGGTTCCAGTCTCACCTGGTTCACCTGGTTCACCTGGTTCCGGCCTCACCTGGTTCCGGCCTCACCTGGTTCCAGTCTCACCTGGTTCACCTGGTTCTGGCCTCACCTGGTTCACCTGGTTCCGGCCTCACCTGGTTCACCTGGTTCACCTGGTTCACCTGGTTCCTGCCTCACCTGGTTCACCTGGTTCCGGTCTCACCTGGTTCACCTGTCTCACCTGGTTCCAGTCTCACCTGGTTCACCTGGTTCACCTGGTTCCAGTCTCACCTGGTTCCAGTCTCACCTGGTTCACCTGGTTCTGGCCTCACCTGGTTCACCTGGTTCCAGTCTCACCTGGTTCACCTGGTTCTGGCCTCACCTAGTTCACCTGGTTCCAGTCTCACCTGGTTCACCTGGTTCTGGCCTCACCTGGTTCACCTGGTTCCGGCCTCACCTGGTTCACCTGGTTCCTGCCTCACCTGGTTCACCTGGTTCCGGCCTCACCTGGTTCACCTGGTTCACCTGGTTCCTGCCTCACCTGGTTCACCTGGTTCCGGCCTCACCTGGTTCACCTGGTTCACCTGGTTCTGGCCTCACCTGGTTCACCTGGTTCCGGCCTCACCTGGATCACCTGGTTCACCTGGTGCCGGCCTCACCTGGTTCACCTGGTTCACCTGGTTCCTGCCTCACCTGGTTCACCTGGTTCCTGCCTCACCTGGTTCACCTGGTTCCGGCCTCACCTGGTTCACCTGGTACCGGCCTCACCTGGTTCACCTGGTACCGGCCTCACCTGGTACCGGCCTCACTTGGTTCCGGCCTCACTTGGTTCCGGCCTCACCTGGTTCCGGCCTCACCTGGTTCACCTGGTTCCAGTCTCACCTGGTTCACCTGGTTCCGGCCTCACCTGGTTCTTGACCTTGTGAACTCTGGCTCTGAAGACGTAGAGCTCGGCAGACGGGCCCTCTGCGATGACCCGGTCCAGCCCCGTCAGACAGGCGTCGTGTTGCCCTGCGGCGGTCAGGCAGGCCAGGCTGGAACGAGAACCGAGACCCGAGACTGAAAACCCAAAACCAGCCGCGGAAACCGACCTGAACGGCAGAAACCCAACTGCCTGGTTGGGTTTCTGCCATGAAATGTCTCCGTTCGCCTGATGGTTCCTATCTTTAGATCCTCTTTCTATCGAATTGTTCACATCTGCAGAACAGTGAGGTGTAGAACCAGAACCAGGAGGAGGTTCTGCGGACCTTCTGATTCTGAAGGCGCCGGCGGCCTCCGGCTTCCGGTCGGCAGCTTTTCCGAACATGTGCAGCGCCTCCAGGAAGAGGCCGCGGTCGAACAGACACTGGGCCTGAACACAACAGAACCAGAACCAGAACTTCAGTCAGAACGTTACTCATCACCATCTGATTTTAAGCCCATAACAACAGAACCAGAACCAGAACTTCAGTCAGAACGTTACTCATCACCTTCTGATTTTAAGCCCATAACAACAGAACCAGAACTTCAGTCAGAACGTTACTCATCACCTTCTGATTTTAAGCCCATAACAAGCAGAACCAGAACCAGAACCAGACCTTCAGTCAGAACGTTACTCATCTTCATCTGATTTTAAGCCCATAACAACAGAACCAGAACCAGACCTTCAGTCAGAACGTTACTCATCTTCATCTGATTTTAAGCCCATAACAACAGAACCAGAACCAGAACTTCAGTCAGAACGTTACTCATCACCTTCTGATTTTAAGCCCATAACAACAGAACCAGAACCAGAACTTCAGTCAGAACGTTACTCATCACCATCTGATTTTAAGCCCATAACAACCAGAACCAGAACCAGAACTTCAGTCAGAACGTTACTCATCTTCATCTGATTTTAAGCCCATAACAACAGAACCAGAACCAGAACCAGAACTTCAGTCAGAACGTTACTCATCACCTTCTGATTTTAAGCCCATAACAACAGAACCAGAACCAGAACTTCAGTCAGAACGTTACTCATCACCTTCTGATTTTAAGCCCATAACAACAGAACCAGAACCAGAACTTCAGTCAGAACGTTACTCATCACCTTCTGATTTTAAGCCCATAACAAGCAGAACCAGAACCAGGACCAGACCTTCAGTCAGAACGTTACTCATCACCTTCTGATTTTAAGCCCATAACAACAGAACCAGAACCAGAACTTCAGTCAGAACGTTACTCATCACCTTCTGATTTTAAGCCCATAACAACCAGAACCAGAACCAGAACCAGAACTTCAGTCAGAACGTTACTCATCACCTTCTGATTTTAAGCCCATAACAACAGAACCAGAACCAGAACTTCAGTCAGAACGTTACTCATCACCTTCTGATTTTAAGCCCATAACAACCAGAACCAGAACCAGAACCAGAACTTCAGTCAGAACGTTACTCATCACCTTCTGATTTTAAGCCCATAACAAGCAGAACCAGAACCAGAACCAGAACTTCAGTCAGAACGTTACTCATCACCATCTGATTTTAAGCCCATAACAACCAGAACCAGAACCAGAACTTCAGTCAGAACGTTACTCATCTTCATCTGATTTTAAGCCCATAACAACAGAACCAGAACCAGAACTTCAGTCAGAACGTTACTCATCACCTTCTGATTTTAAGCCCATAACAAGCAGAACCAGAACCAGGACCAGACCTTCAGTCAGAACGTTACTCATCACCTTCTGATTTTAAGCCCATAACAACAGAACCAGAACCAGAACTTCAGTCAGAACGTTACTCATCACCTTCTGATTTTAAGCCCATAACAACCAGAACCAGAACCAGAACCAGAACTTCAGTCAGAACGTTACTCATCACCTTCTGATTTTAAGCCCATAACAACAGAACCAGAACCAGAACTTCAGTCAGAACGTTACTCATCACCTTCTGATTTTAAGCCCATAACAACCAGAACCAGAACCAGAACCAGAACTTCAGTCAGAACGTTACTCATCACCTTCTGATTTTAAGCCCATAACAACAGAACCAGAACCAGAACTTCAGTCAGAACGTTACTCATCTTCATCTGATTTTAAGCCCATAACAACCAGAACCAGAACCAGAACCAGAACTTCAGTCAGAACGTTACTCATCACCATCTGATTTTAAGCCCATAACAACAGAACCAGAACCAGAACTTCAGTCAGAACGTTACTCATCACCATCTGTTTTTAAGCCCATAACAACAGAACCAGAACCAGAACCAGAACTTCAGTCAGAACGTTACTCATCACCTTCTGATTTTAAGCCCATAACAACCAGAACCAGAACCAGAACTTCAGTCAGAACGTTACTCATCACCTTCTGATTTTAAGCCCATAACAACCAGAACCAGAACCAGAACTTCAGTCAGAACGTTACTCATCACCTTCTGATTTTAAGCCCATAACAAGCAGAACCAGAACCAGAACCAGACCTTCAGTCAGAACGTTACTCATCTTCATCTGATTTTAAGCCCATAACAACAGAACCAGAACCAGAACTTCAGTCAGAACGTTACTCATCACCTTCTGATTTTAAGCCCATAACAACAGAACCAGAACCAGAACTTCAGTCAGAACGTTACTCATCACCTTCTGATTTTAAGCCCATAACAAGCAGAACCAGAACCAGAACCAGAACTTCAGTCAGAACGTTACTCATCACCATCTGATTTTAAGCCCATAACAACCAGAACCAGAACCAGAACTTCAGTCAGAACGTTACTCATCTTCATCTGATTTTAAGCCCATAACAACAGAACCAGAACCAGAACTTCAGTCAGAACGTTACTCATCACCTTCTGATTTTAAGCCCATAACAAGCAGAACCAGAACCAGAACCAGACCTTCAGTCAGAACGTTACTCATCTTCATCTGATTTTAAGCCCATAACAACAGAACCAGAACCAGAACCAGAACTTCAGTCAGAACGTTACTCATCACCTTCTGATTTTAAGCCCATAACAAGCAGAACCAGAACCAGAACCAGAACTTCAGTCAGAACGTTACTCATCACCTTCTGATTTTAAGCCCATAACAACAGAACCAGAACCAGAACTTCAGTCAGAACGTTACTCATCACCTTCTGATTTTAAGCCCATAACAAGCAGAACCAGAACCAGAACCAGACCTTCAGTCAGAACGTTACTCATCTTCATCTGATTTTAAGCCCATAACAACAGAACCAGAACCAGAACTTCAGTCAGAACGTTACTCATCACCTTCTGATTTTAAGCCCATAACAACAGAACCAGAACCAGAACTTCAGTCAGAACGTTACTCATCACCATCTGATTTTAAGCCCATAACAACAGAACCAGAACCAGAACTTCAGTCAGAACGTTACTCATCACCTTCTGATTTTAAGCCCATAACAACAGAACCAGAACCAGAACTTCAGTCAGAACGTTACTCATCACCATCTGATTTTAAGCCCATAACAACAGAACCAGAACCAGAACTTCAGTCAGAACGTTACTCATCACCTTCTGATTTTAAGCCCATAACAACCAGAACCAGAACCAGAACCAGAACTTCAGTCAGAACGTTACTCATCACCTTCTGATTTTAAGCCCATAACAACAGAACCAGAACCAGAACTTCAGTCAGAACGTTACTCATCACCTTCTGATTTTAAGCCCATAACAACCAGAACCAGAACCAGAACCAGAACTTCAGTCAGAACGTTACTCATCACCTTCTGATTTTAAGCCCATAACAACAGAACCAGAACCAGAACTTCAGTCAGAACGTTACTCATCTTCATCTGATTTTAAGCCCATAACAACCAGAACCAGAACCAGAACCAGAACCAGAACTTCAGTCAGAACGTTACTCATCACCATCTGATTTTAAGCCCATAACAACAGAACCAGAACCAGAACTTCAGTCAGAACGTTACTCATCACCATCTGTTTTTAAGCCCATAACAACAGAACCAGAACCAGAACCAGAACTTCAGTCAGAACGTTACTCATCACCTTCTGATTTTAAGCCCATAACAACCAGAACCAGAACCAGAACTTCAGTCAGAACGTTACTCATCACCTTCTGATTTTAAGCCCATAACAACCAGAACCAGAACCAGAACTTCAGTCAGAACGTTACTCATCACCTTCTGATTTTAAGCCCATAACAAGCAGAACCAGAACCAGAACCAGACCTTCAGTCAGAACGTTACTCATCTTCATCTGATTTTAAGCCCATAACAACAGAACCAGAACCAGAACTTCAGTCAGAACGTTACTCATCACCTTCTGATTTTAAGCCCATAACAACAGAACCAGAACCAGAACTTCAGTCAGAACGTTACTCATCACCTTCTGATTTTAAGCCCATAACAAGCAGAACCAGAACCAGAACCAGAACTTCAGTCAGAACGTTACTCATCACCATCTGATTTTAAGCCCATAACAACCAGAACCAGAACCAGAACTTCAGTCAGAACGTTACTCATCTTCATCTGATTTTAAGCCCATAACAACAGAACCAGAACCAGAACTTCAGTCAGAACGTTACTCATCACCTTCTGATTTTAAGCCCATAACAACCAGAACCAGAACCAGAACCAGACCTTCAGTCAGAACGTTACTCATCTTCATCTGATTTTAAGCCCATAACAACAGAACCAGAACCAGAACCAGAACTTCAGTCAGAACGTTACTCATCACCTTCTGATTTTAAGCCCATAACAAGCAGAACCAGAACCAGAACCAGAACTTCAGTCAGAACGTTACTCATCACCTTCTGATTTTAAGCCCATAACAACAGAACCAGAACCAGAACTTCAGTCAGAACGTTACTCATCACCTTCTGATTTTAAGCCCATAACAAGCAGAACCAGAACCAGAACCAGACCTTCAGTCAGAACGTTACTCATCTTCATCTGATTTTAAGCCCATAACAACAGAACCAGAACCAGAACTTCAGTCAGAACGTTACTCATCACCTTCTGATTTTAAGCCCATAACAACAGAACCAGAACCAGAACTTCAGTCAGAACGTTACACATCACCATCTGATTTTAAGCCCATAACAACAGAACCAGAACTTCAGTCAGAACGTTACTCATCACCATCTGATTTTAAGCCCATAACAACAGAACCAGAACCAGGACTTCAGGTCAGAACAGAACCGAGCTCAACTGGACTGATCCGTTTGAGATGCCGGGTGTCAGAAACCATCGATTTTATTTACAGTAAAATAAAATAATTCCCTCAGTTTTGAAATTCAAGCCGATCAGCAGAAAAATGTTAACATTTTTAATACAGTAATAAAGTGAAAATTAAACCCAGATAATTTCTATTCTGTGTCTCAGATATCGCATAGTTTCAGATGAATAATGCGGGAGGTTTTACCTGCATGTGGTAGATGAAGGACAGACGAGCGTCGAAAGCTCCAGGCTCCAGAAAACTGGCTCGATTATAACAGTCGGCTGCCGACTGGAAGTCACACAGCTGAATATAAGCCTCTCCCAGGCTCACATGCAGCTCCGTCTGAAGCAGAAAAGCTAAAACATGTTAAAAGTTTGCTAACCGAATCTAAAGCAAACATTGTTTTCAGCTGGCAGCACCTGTTCAGGCTGCAGGTAGATGGCTTTGGAGAAGCAGAGCACAGCCTTCTCATACTGGGACTTCTCCACTGCCTCTTTCCCTTTTATTAAACTGAAACGAAAAGCTTTAATTATTGCCTAAAAGCATCAGATGTTGCACATATTATTGGTATAAATCAGGGGTCCCCAAACTACGGCCCGCCTCCACATTTGGTCCCGCCCCCTAAACGACAGAGAGCATTTAGATTTTTTTTTCATATATTTTCCGGACTATAAGCCGCTACTTTTTTTCCTAAGCTTTGAACCATGTGGCTTATATGAGAATTTTTCTTCAACCACCAGGGGGCTCTTTAGCAGGAAGTGAATCATTGGAAGTCAAAATTGGAAATCAAAGAAAAAAGCGCCCATTAAAACGGAATTAGGTTTTAATAGGGAATTGAAATTTGAGAATGTTGTTGATCAGTTAAACAGCATTGAGGGGAAAAATTTTCGTTTTTTAAATAATACTCTGATCGTTATGAGAATTTGAGGTATAGATATTAGGATCCAATAGATGGCAGTAGTGCAACAATAATGGATGCAAGCTGCTGTTGAAATCTAAAGAAGAAGAAGAAGAAAGCTCCCATTTTCATTTAGCACATGCTAGTAGCAGACACAAAGGAAACTACTGTAATCAGTTCAGTTAAATCTAAACTTGGCAACTTTTTCTTTTTCAACCGTAATAAATGTGATATTCAGTCGACCTGTTATGACTCCAATTTTGGGCGTCCGCCCCCCTCTGCTGCTGCTGCATCGCTGTGGAAAACCAGAGATATCTGCGGCTTATAGTTCGGGAAATACGGTATTTATTTCATAAATAGTGTTATTTCCTGTTTTTTCTGTGAAGAACCCAAAGAGGGTTATTTGATTGTGCTTTCTGGAAAACAATACATATTTACATGTAGGTACTCCTGCAATCGTCACACTTTTTCTGTTACAAACTGACTCCGGCCCCCCAGCAGAGAAGGAAAACGTTTGGGGACCCCTGGTGTAAATCATCCACAGGTTTAATTGCATTATCTTTTAGGAATCAGTTTCATTAGACACTCTCTGAATTAGTTTCTTCTGCAGAGTGTGTTTGTAATTGAGTTTGTCCTCACTGCTCTGCAGCTTTGCTCTTAATGATTATGTCCGGATGCAGTTTAGGTCTTCGAAAGCGATGGTCTCTGACTGCAACAAGCCGATCACTGAAGTCCACGTAGGTGCTTCTTCTCCTGGCCCTTTCCAGATGCTCCTCGGACACAGCAGTGGAAAAGACACCTGGTCCGTCTTCATGCTGATAGACGGAAAAGAGAAGAAGTCAACATTCTCCCTGTATTTAATTATATTTAATTTGTTCCATCTTCTAATCAGGCTTCTCTTAGACAAAAATAAAACGAATCAACTAAAATATCATTATAAAATATCTTTTCTTTTAAGATAAATAAAATTAGGATGGAAAAAATAAAACTGTTACTGTATGTAATTAAGTTTTATCATCATCTAAAATAAAATTGATTAAAACGAAAATAAAATAAATGCGTAAAAGTTTAAAAATCTGAAAAATACTGAAATTAAAAACAAAAACATTAAAAACAGAAGGATTAAATTAAAAAGCTCTGACTTGATTTGATTATTGGGGTTGATTGAGTTACGAAACTTAGCAGTTATCTAACTCTGAAAAAAGCTATTTTATCTTTATTTACGTTGTTTGTTAATAATTTACTCACTGTTTGATCATTTGTCTTCTCAGGCGTGTCCATGTTGTTTGTAAAAACGCGTTTACCAAAGAGGAGTTACTGAACATCTGCTTTGTTTTTCTGTTTCTAAACTTTAACTAAATCTGAATTAAATCTGAATGTTTCCGTGGAAACCAACTCAAAACGCCATGTGGGCTTTTATTTTCTTAACAAAGAGTTTCAACGCGGAGCGAGAGTTGTGTCCCTTTCTGTTCCGGTGACGTTTTTAAACAACCGGAAGTGTCAAATTAAATCCACGAACTTTCATTTCGCTGCTAAAAGTCTTGTGTTATGTAACGTAACATGGTAAAACCTTAAATGCAAATACATAGTCGTGTAAAAGTGAACAGTTGTTGATTTCTAATTATTATTTTGTTCTGTTTCACTGCTAGCATCATGTTGCTAGCTGAACATGTAGCTACTGAGTTATAAGAGAGAAAAAATCTACAGGATTTTTAAAAGTGGTGTTAAAAACTAATGTTAGCTGTACAATTTCCTTGGTTTTATCTTAGTTATGTTACCGTGTACTCGATATTATTTAAGTATGTTTATACGGCAATAAGCTGGTTTACAACACATCCTGCTAAGTCTTAAATTTAAAAAAATAAAATAAAATCACCGGTAAATATTTTTAAAAAGTGTACATTGAATCTCTCAACTATAACCAAGTCATAATATGTACTAACATGTAATAGATTGCGTTTGAGAGTTTTATTTTGAAAGTCGTGTAGCAGGCACTAGAGGTGATCAGCTGACTCTGATGGTAATAAAGCAAGTTGTCAGGAGGAAGCTGAGCTCAACCGGATCGTCTCATTGTTCAGGTAACAACCGCTGGGAGCTCACATATGATCTTTTATTGGTTTATTAAAGCAGCTGCTCTCGTTTCTCCGCTACAGACTTTCCCGGCCGGTGGATTCATGCTGAGGGCGACCGAGAGCAGAAGGTAAACACCGGGGAAGGATCGCTGCCGTCCGCATGGACATCCAGACGGAGAGACGGAGGCTGCTGGATGAGGAGGGCGGAGATGAGGATCCTACGGGACTCCTGTCCGAGCAGGAGGCTTATCTCAGGTCAGCCTGATGACCACTTTGTGCAGCCAGAGTATCAGAGGACGAACTTACCTTTTCAAGCGGGGTTTCTGGACATGCTAAGTCTAAAAAGTGCTTCTCAGCGTTCAGGTGGAAACTTGGCTGGATGTTTCAGGTGTGTCCCTGCTTTAAAACACACCAATCTGAGGCTTGAGTTGCACAGTGAACTGGTCAACTAGTTCTGCAGAATCTGGTTTTAAATCAGGTTTGTTAGAGAAGAGAAACACCTGAAGCAAAGCATTTTACCCCCCGAGAACCAAACCTGGGAAACACCCAGCAATTTGCATGAAACAACCACCTAGAAAGTAGATCATTCAGCTGCGTTCAGCTTAAACCGTGTCCGCTCTCTGTTAAATGAAACAGTAGAGTTATGGTTGGTAGAGACAAAATAACACGTTTCCAAAGTCCAAAATGACGAGTTGGACCTGCTCGTTTCGTCTGGTCTTCAAATCCAAAGTCAGAGGTTTTCAGTTTACAGGGATGTAAAATTGTAAATTACAGAAAATTGAGAATTATCAACTGGTTAAATAGTTTCGTATTTACAATCACATCCACTCCAACAAAAACACTGTATTGGCTGCTGCAGCTTGCTGCCTGATTGCTTTATGTGGTCTGACATGATACACAACAACAACAACAACCTTTGGGTATAACTAGTTTATACCCAAAGGTTGCTCTCCATTTCTAAATCTTGTTTTGAACCAGTTTTCCTCCATCTTGCTCCCCACCACCTGATCTGTAATCTGTTCATATTCTGGTTACTCAGTCTGGTCAACTTATTTTTATCTTTATTTATTAGAAATTTCAATCAAAAAGTTGAACACAAATGGCCACAGTGTCAGCCTAGGACTGTGTGTGTGTGTGTGTGTGTGTGTGTGTGTGTGTGTGTGTGTGTGTGTGTGTGTGTGTGCCAGCTGTGACACACACACAGCTGTGAAGCATTAGGCACTAAAGCATTGAATCAATGTTCCACCTTTATCCAGAAACCAAGAACACAAACGTCCTTCTATCATTCTGAGGACTTTGTATTGATTTCTGTTCATTTTAGTAAATTCATTTATACCAAATTTAGATATTTTCCTTAAATAAATGGATCATTAACAGGTATATAGTGTTGATAAACTGTCTAATTTGATCCTTCAGGCTGCAGTATGGAACTTTTACTAAAAACTAAGATTTTTGTTAGAACTGTCACCATGTTGTGACAGTTTATTATGAGCCAGGAGGAGGGGCTTAGCGCTGTCAATCATCCATCCATCCATTTTCTAACACCCTTGTCCCTCAGTGGGGTCAGGAGGTGCTGCTGCCTCTCCAGCTGGCGCACCGGGTGAGAGGCGGGGTCACCTGGACAGGTCGCCAGTCTGTCGCAGGGCAACACAGGACACACAACCATGCACACACACACTCACACCTAGGGGCAATTTGGAGAGGCCAATTAACCTGACAGTCATGTTTTTGGACTGTGGGAGGAAACCGGAGTACCTGGAGAAAACCCACCATGCACAGGGAGAACATGGAGACTCCATGCAGAAAGACCGGGAATCGAACCCAGAACCTTCTTGCTGCAAGGCAACAGCTCTACCAACTGCGCCACTGTGCGGCCAATCAATACTACTCAATGTGCTAATCTATAGTCATGCTAACGAGCTATGCTAACTGGCTCTGATTGGATATTTGTCAGGGGGTTATGCTTTCACATGTTAGCTTCCTTCTTGGACTTATTTTAACACGTAATTAGAAAACATGTGAAATTAATGGATGACAGTGGCCAGGGCTGATCGGGCCGATGGACACTCTGGTCTGGATTGTTTCTGGTAGTGGCAGCATCATGCTGTGGGCCGTGGAAGTTGGTCAGAATTGGAGTTAAACCTGTTTGATGTAACCTGGAACCGGCCCAGGCGTGTCCAGACTCTGGCCAGCGGCCATCTGCAGCATTTTAATCCTGACTCATTTAAATCTCCCTAGAATGGAAAAGGTTGGCTACAGCACAAAGCATTTCTCCTGTAACTTCACTGTGGTTTTGTTTTCTACTGAACACAACCACATCTGTCCAGTGACTTTCACTGAAAAGCAGACTTTGTTGCATCTAAATCAGTTTTTATTGAATTTATTAAAGTTGGCTAAATAGAGGCTGGCGTTGCTAGAGGAAGAGTTCCCCGAATTCCTGTTAATATACTGTGAATTTACTCAATGTCTTCCTGTTTTTTACCAAATCGAGCCAAAAAAAGCATTTGCAAAAATTCTTTTAATAAAGAAAAAGCGGAAAATTAGATTTAAAGTTTTGGATTTAAGGTGATTCACACAAATCTGGCAACCTTGTTTTGTTGCTTAGAGCGTTTCATGTTTGGCTTATTGTTGAAGAAAACGTTTGGACACCACAGACATATGATCATTTTCATATGTCAGAGGAGTGGCCTAGTCAAAGTCCAGACCAAAACACAGTTGAGAAACTATGGTAAGACTTGAAACAAAGTGTTTCTTACACAAAGTTTGAAAATTCCTCCAAAATAAAAGTGCACAGTTCATTTAACCTGCTTCCTCTTTTGCTTCGTCCGCAGCAAAGTGAAGAACAGGAAGTTGTACCTGGCCTCGTTCGCCGCCGTCCTGGGTCCCATGAGCTTCGGGTTCGTGCTGGGCTACAGCTCGCCCGCCATCCCTGAGCTCAGCAGGATTTCCGACCCTCGGCTGCGGCTCAGCGAAGTCGAGGGCTCCTGGTTTGGGGTACGATGACGCAACATCACATGGCTGGAAGCAGGGCTGAGTTTGGGCTGCATCAGCAGCTTTATGTCGTCACATGCTGCCGAAAAATACTTATTACAGCGAAAAACAGCCAACGAGACACTTAAACGGGAAGATTTACATTAATTAGATGTAAATTCATTCATTAACAAGGAAAAGGTTTTCAGATATTAGCTCTGATGAGGCGTAATTATACATCTTTACATTTGGAACAAAGTGAAAATGCTAAACTGACTCAAGTTTTGCAAACCTAAGCATAAGGTTTATTTATTTATTTATTATAAATATTTATTAATAATATTTATTTATTTATAAATATTATTAATAAATAATATTTATAAATATTTATAATATTTATTATAAATATTATAATAAATATTTATTATAATAACAGAACTTATTCTTTAAACAGAATAAGTTCTGTTATTATAATAAATATTTATTATAATAACAGAAAAGTTCTGTTTAAAGAATAAGTTCTTTAAACAGAATAAGTTCTTTAAACAGAATAAGTTCTGTTATTATAATAAATATTTATTATAATAACAGAAAAGTTCTGTTTAAAGAACTTATTCTGTTTAAAGAATAAGTTCTTTAAACAGAATAAGTTCTTTAAACAGAATAAGTTCTGTTTAAATAATAAGTTCTGTTTAAATAATAAGTTCTTTAAACAGAACTTATTCTTTAAACAGAATAAGTTCTGTTTAAAGAATAAGTTCTTTAAACAGAATAAGTTCTTTAAACAGAATAAGTTCTTTAAACAGAACTTATTTTGTTTAAAGAACTTATTCTTTAAACAGTTGAGCGCTGAGGTTCCACGTCCTGTTTTCACAGTCCATCGTAACGATAGGCGCGGCGGTGGGCGGCCTGCTGGGCGGCTGGATGGTGCAGCGGATCGGCAGGAAGCTGACGCTGATGTCCTGCACGCTGCCCTTCGTCTTCGGCTTCACCATCATCATCGCCGCTCAGAACGTGTGGATGCTGTACGTGGGCAGGGTGCTGACCGGCCTGGCCAGCGGCGTCACGTCTCTGGTGGTCCCGGTAAGAAGCGCCTGGGTTTAGACCGGATCGCCAGGAAATTCAATCTGAGCTGAGCAAATGTGGAACAGAGCAGCTGAAACGTTAAATGATCGATTCACTGCATGGTCCAACACGACCCAGCATCAGGGCCTGACTGAGAGAGGAACTTTTAGATTGTGAGAATAAAATCATTACGACAGTAGAGTCATGAATAAAGTTAGAAAATTATGAGGAAAAATGAAATTACCAGAAGAACGTTGTAAAATTGTGAAAAAAAAAGTTGTTTTAATGAGTTTATTTATTATACGGATAAAGTTCAACAGAAAAACTGGTTGCTGAAGCTGCTTCACATCAGGCTGGAGCGTTATTATATTATATTATATTATATTATATTATATTATATTATATTATATTATATTATATTATATTATATTATATTATATTATATTATATTATATTATATTATATTATATTATATTATATTATATTATATTATATTATATTATATTTTATTTTATTTTATTATATTATATTATATTATATTATATTATATTATATTATATTTTATTATATTATATTATATTATATTTTATTATATCATATTTTATTATATTATATTTATTATATTATATTTTATTTTATTTTATTATAGTATAGTATATTTTATTTTATTTTATTTTATTTTATTTTATTTTATTATATTTTTACCAGAAAGAAGCCATGAATCACGTTTTAAGTGCTGGTGAATGTGACTATAATTACCAGTTTTCTCTCCTCCTCCTCCTCAGTTGTATATTTCTGAGACGGCTCATGAGAAAGTCCGCGGGATGCTGGGCTCCTGCGTTCAGCTCATGGTGGTCCTGGGCATCATGGGAGTTTACCTGGCAGGTACGTCGCTGCTGCCCCTGTGAATGCTTAAAGGATTCCTCTGACCAATGAGAGCGAGCCTCCTGTGTCCAGCCGCAGTGTGAGTGTTTCATCTGAGGCTCCTTTGCTGCTTTGATTGAAACGTTTGGAGGAAGAGGAGAGCAGCTGGCGCTCAGGTGATCCTCTGATAAGATCGGATCTGCAGCCCGACACCTGCCTGCAGTAACCACCGATCTGGGCGGCTGCATGTTCTCCAAATAAACGCTGGAGTGTCCGGTCAGGTGGGCTGCCTCGTGATGGCCTGGCTGTGCAGAAAGGTGGATTATTAACGGAGTTAACAAGTTCAGACGGATAAAATGATGGATGACGTCAGGGATCTCCTTCTGTTTGGTGTAGTCCAGGGGTGTCAAACTCCAGTCCTCGAGGGCCGGTGTCCTGCAACTTTTAGAAGTGCCTCTGCTGCACCACACCTGAATAGAATAATTAAGTCATTAGCAAGGCTCTGGAGAACTGAGGAGGTAATTAAGCCATTTGATTCAGGTGTTTTGTACCTGTGGCACATCTAAAAACTGCAGGACAGCGGCCCTTCAGGACTGGAGTTTGACACCCCTGGTGTAGTCAAAGGTAGAGCTGTTTGTTTATTCACAACCGGACGTCTGACGTGAATACGGTTAAGGTCTGGATTCTGCTTTTTGCACAGATAATAAAGACATTTTATTAGTTTTATCACACTAATTAGGTGAAAGGTGCAATGCAAAAGTTAAACAGTGCAAACCAGATAGCAAGTAATATTTCAGTTCAATGTTTTAAAATGGAAATCAAGACAAATACTGAACTTAACACAGAATATAAAATCTGCTTCAGTGGTAATTTAGACGTTTCCAGAGACATTCAGAATAAATATCTCTGTTTCATAAACAAGTTAATAATAAAGTGCTTTTCTTTTTGCATACATTAGTAAATCAGGTGCCAAACAGCTGAGTTTTCTGCTGAGTTAAAGTTTTAAACGAGTTAAAGTGAACAACACGTTCATTAACTTCTGTTTGCTCAGCGTGTCGCTCGGCTGGAGCTAAAATCCTGGTTCATTTTAAATAAACTGCTGCATTCTCTCTTTTTTCATAGATTTCACTTATGATTTCACCAAATTTCTTTTTGATGCTGTTCATCAAAATTGAATGTAATTCAAGGGCTCGACACTTGACACAAAAATTACTTTAAATGTGGGTCTGGAAAACCTGGAAAACCTGGAATATGGTTGATTGGATCGACTTCTGTCCGTAACGTCTAGAAAAGCCATTTTGTGTCTTGACTTTTTTCTGAAACGGATTCAGTGGAATTTCTCTGAAGTCTTTCAAACATGTGAAGGGAGGAAGAGTTGGGATGAGTTCATGAAAGCGACTCGTTGTCTCATCTCAGCCTCTCCTGGAGGCTGACGCTGGATTAAAATAACCACATTAGCTTTATATGCTGAATTAACTGCAGAACCGCTGCAAATGTCATGCACAGAAAATCTCACCCAGCTCTCTTATTTTTCACCAATCTCATGAAAGCACGCTTATTTTATCCGGAGACATTCCTTCGATGGTTTATTAGAGTCTTTAGACAGTAAATTTCCACAAAAAGCATCTCTGGATTTTTCCAGAACAAATAAGGGAATTTCTGAGTTTGAAAAGTTGAAAATTTGTTGGAAAAAAACTCATAAGTGATTAAAAAAAAACTCTGATTTTTTTGTGTTTTTTTTCTAGCAGATTTTCAAACTTTTCCAGCTCAGAAATGTCCTTGTTTTTTGTTGTTTTGCTGTAATTTACTCCTGTCTTTTCTGTCCACATTGACCGTAAGACGCTGTGTTACGTTCCTGACCAAAGTAAACAATGCAGCCAAACACCATCCATCCATCCATCCAGTTTCTTGCACCCTTGTCCCTCAGTGGGGTCAGGAGGTGCTGCTGCCTCTCCAGCCAACGTACCGGGTGAGAGGCGTGGTCACCTGGACAGGTCGCCAGTCTGTAGCAGGGCAACACAGAGACACACAACCATGCACACACACACTCACACCTAGGAGCAATTTGGAGAGACCAATTAACCTGACAGTCATGTTTTTGGACTGTGGGAGGAAACCGGAGTACCCGGAGAAAACCCACCATGCACAGGGAGAACATGCAAACTCCATGCAGAAAGACCGGGGCCGGGAATCGAACCCAGAACCTTCTTGCTGCAAGGCAACAGCTCTACCAACTGCACCACTGTGCAGCCCCAAACACCAACCAGTTAGGATTAAATGTTTCTCTGAAGGAGTTTGAACAAAGCTGGACATTCTCAGATTACTAACACCTAAAATACATTTACTGAAATATAATTATTCATGTCACAGCATTTAATTACAAGGAAGCTTCACTTTGTTCATTTTGAAATAAAATACGTTTATTTTCTTTTATTCTTGGATGTATTTATCCTCTCTGAACATTTATTGTTTACCGAATGTTTTCATCATGTAATTATGCTTTTTATTGCATTATGTCATAAAGAGAATGATCGTTAAACTGAGAGTTTATCCTCAGAAAGTCACACTTGTTCACTTTGGATCTTAAGAAAAAGTCAATTTAATAATCTCAGATTATTACATTTCCTGATTCCTACCAGGAATCTTTCTGTTAAAGATCCAGTGATTCATTACGATCAAAACAAGTTTCCTTT
>NC_088838.1:33719605-33842105 GCF_904066995.2 Poecilia reticulata
CGTCTACTTCTACTTGACGCCCAAAGTTCCCGGCGGAGCGCCGGCGCCCCACGCTGACCTCACCTGGCTGGCTCTGGCCAGCATGGCCGTCTTCATCGCAGGTGAGTTCAGGTTCACGTCAGCAGGAGGGTTTGAAGGAGGACGTTGGTAACGCGTGTCGTTTTCAGGCTTTGCCGTCGGCTGGGGTCCCATCCCGTGGCTGATCATGTCGGAGGTCATTCCCGTCAGAGTGAGGGGGTTTGCTGGAGCCGCCGTGGTGCTCAGTAACTGGGGCATGGCCTTCGTCATCACCAAAACCTTCCAGGACATGATGGTGGGTCAACCAGGGGAATCAAGGCTTCCTGCATGTTAGGAATACAGTTAGTTAACTTAGTTTGGTAGATTCAGATCAGATTCTCTCATTTTCTACACATTTTTTAAATATATTTTCTAGTATTTGCATTTTTTAAATGTTTATTGTTTTATTTTATGGACTTTTAACGCATTTTTTTACTGTCTGCTTATTTTTTCAAGATTTTAATGTTTTTTATTATTTTTGTTTATTTATTATGCTTTCAATTATTTTTATTTGTCTTTATTTATTTAGTTTTGTTTTCATTTAATTTATTTTCATTCTTTTAATATTTAATATTTTATTTTTAAAATATTTTTGTCTGTCGTTTTTATTTTTATGCATTTAATATTTTTAAATTGTTATTGTCTTTATCTTTTATTCATTTATTTTTATGCACTTGATGTATTTACTTTTATTTATTTAGTGTTTTTAATTATTTTTAGTCTCTTTAATCTAATTTTAATGCTATTTTTTAAATTATTTTTTATTTCTTTACTCTTTATTTACTTGTTATGCTTTATATATATATATATGTATATATATATATATTTGTTTATTTATGTTTAAATATTTTAATAACATCCCAGAGGTGTTGATGTGAGCGAACTGATTAGCCTGCAGTTCATTCACAGCCTCTTTGTTTCTAATCCGTTTCTGCTTCTCCTCCCAGAACCTCTTAACCAGCGCCGGGACGTTCTGGCTCTTCGCCTGCATGTGTGGCCTCAACATCATCTTCACCGTCGTCTTCGTCCCGGAAACCAAAGGCAAGACGCTGGAGCAGATCGAAGCCATTTTCAGAGGGACGTCAGGTCCCTGAATTCCTCCCTCGTCGGACCTCAGCAGCCTGAACAGACTGTTAAAAGTGGGCATTCAGAAAATATCCTCCAAGAACATGAAGCTAACTCAAAAAAAGTTCCATATTTGCCTTTACGGCAGAAAACAGGTGAATATTTTAAGTGATTCTTGTCTGTTTTGTGAAAACTGAACTGTATTTTATTAGTGAGGTGCAACGAAACTGGCCAACAGAGATGATGATGATGATGATGATGATGATGATGATGATGATGATGATGATGATGATGATGATGAGTTAGACATGTTGGCTCCTGAAAAATAACCGTAATCTGACGTCAGAAAGCTGTGAGGCGCCTGTTGCTCTTCGCTGCCCCCTGCAGGCCACAGAGCGCAAAAGCTTCACTACGGCAAAAAGATGTGTGTGAAGTTTCTGTCTGTGTGCGTTTCCACACAGGGGTTTTAATATTCTACCACTTATATATATTTAAAAAAAAAGGGTATAATCTGATAATAGATGAAAAAAGCTGATTTTTGCTGTTAAGTTGATAAAATCTTTATTTAACGCTTCCAACAAAACATTTACATGAACTAAAACTTTTCCCCTTTCTGAGTTTTTATGCTGCTTTTTGCTACACTTTTGTTATGATTTTCAGTTTGCTGATTTAAGCTCAGTGTTAGGAAAAACACGAGCCGTAATCAGAACAAAAAACTTAAAAATCCTCCACATGTTCCTCAGTTTACACTAGAAACACTATGTAAAGTTTAACGGAGTGCTGGGTTTTACCCGACTGCGTTGGTATTTGGATGTCATACGTAGTTTTTAAATATTCACAGTGAACGTTTGGGAGTTTTTAAATTTGATTTCACCACAAAATGTTCAGGTTTGTGTCATGATCGATTTTGAGCCTTTTAAATATTCAGAAACTATTTTAGTTAAGCTAATTTCATGGTTGTAGTTTTATTTTATGTAAAATTTGTGCGTCAAAGTGCACAAATGCTCAAATTCACCAACAGTATGAATTATTCTCCACAGCTGCAGCTGAAGGGACGTTTTTAACAGATTTAACACATAAATCACAGCAGACACAATAACTTTCGATTTTAATTTCCACAAGGTTCTGCTGCAGTTGGATCCGTAATAAGACTTAAAACTTTTGCACGCTTGAGGTTTGGTTTCTATCTGTCTGACAAAAATGCTGAATCGCCGTAGCAACCAGACGCAGCATTTTCTGATCCTCTGGTTCGCTGCGGTTTCTTTATTCCTATATGAATCCATTATCAAGCTTGTGTGTTTTGCTCTTCCTTTGAAATATCTGCTGAATTTTTAAATTTTTTAAAAAAATCTGGAGTCATCTTTGATGATCCTTCAGAAAGTGAAGCGGAACGGGACTTTCTGACACCACTTCCTGTTTTCGCTTGGCTTGATGTCAAGAATGGCGTCTTGTTGCTGTAATATTTTGCAGAGGAAATAACGTTATAAAGGTAGAAGGAGGTGAATAATGCTTCATGGAGTTCATGTTTACACTAACTGCATTTTTACTCAAAAAGCTGACATCTGTTATCTGTAACAACTTCATGTTTGTACCGGTTTTTTATTCTTATGGTTGTGTAGATTAAATGTTTTTAAAATGGATGCCTTGTGCTGATTTGACCTGGGAACAATTTTCCTTTGTTTCTTCACAGTTTGTATTTTTTGCTGATTCATCTTATTCTTTGGTACAAAAAAATGGTCTGTTTTGTAAAGTCACAATGATCCTGGTTGAATCTTTGAAAAAATAAAACTTGTGATTCTTTTTTTGTAGTTTGTGTTGCAGAAATTGTTAATTTTCTCATCAAAAATGTAATTTGTGACTTTAAAGATAAACATAAAATCAAACCCAGTGAGACAAAAACACACGCAATTAGTAATAATTGAAGAAGAATTGAGTTCAACTTTTCAAAATAAAAATCTCATTCAGTTGCCGTAACACTGGGTTTCCTCACAACAGTAATTTTCCCATCAATCAAAGCAGAAAGTTTCCAATTAGATCCAGATTCTGACAAATTATTAAAAAGTTTTTGAAGGAGTCTAAACAGGACTTCTTCACTTTGATGAGCAAACACTTCAAATTTATATTTTTAATTTGATTTTGTACCGTTTACCTGGAAATTAAAAAAATTAAATTAATGATAATCACATGTTTATCATCGTGTGATTTTAAAGTAAGACAAGTATTTAATAAAATCAAGCATAATGGCAAAAATAGATAACATGTTAATTTCATTCCATTGCTTCTGTGGGATCCTTAACAATTAGCTTAACAAGTAATTAAATAGGTAAAAGTTTGCTACTTTTATTTGGATATTTTGTACCTCATATATTTATGAGATAAAAAAAATACAACTTGACTGCAGTGCATAAAAAGTACTTCTTACAATCAAATACATTAAAGCTAAATAAAAACAATTATTTTATTGTATAACAAATAAAGTACAATAAACAGAAAGTGTGTTTAATATACGTGTATATTCTATGAGAACATCTATTCCAATGTTTAACAATTAATTTGTATTAAAAGCTGCATTCCGCGCTTGCGCACTTGCTCTTATTTTAATATTTCAAAATAAAAGCCTCACCTTCATCACCCTGACGACCGCTTTGTCTTACTTTTTATATTTAAAAAAAAAAAAGAAGAAACATTCTAAAAACATAGCTAATAAAAGCATGATGACGATTATTATTTTTTAAATTTTGTTTTAATTTTAATCGAGAAGCATTGTAGGTGCACGAGCTCCTTCCTGTGCGCGGTTAAATGTAACGGAAACGGTCCCGAAGCGCCTGCTGGTGTCACCCGGTTTATGTTCCGGCGCGCTGCTGGCTGTCAGCCTGCCCGCTGCTCGGCTCTGATAGCCGGGGATGCTGCTTGCCGCGCCGCGGACAGAGATGGAGTTCAACCGCAGAAACAGCGGAGTGACGGACGGAGTTTGAAACAAAGGCAGGGCGGTTGGCTTTAGTTCACCGCCTGAACTCACCGATCGGGGGGCTTTTCCCCCATTTTTTATACCGATAACAGAGAAATCAAAAAGTCCCGGTGAAGATGAAGCTGCTGAAGCCGAGCTGGGTGAGCCACAACGGTAAGCTGCTTGTGCAGGAATCTGTTGGACCAAGTTGTGCTTTTGTTGTCGGAGGGGGGGGAACTAGTTGAGGAGGTATGCTGGTGGTCCTAACTTGTTTTTCATTAACTCACTTTCCTGTTCTCAAATATTCCCGAATATGGGATAAAAACATCCCATAGTTTTTATTTCAGGACTCGTATTCTCTCAGTTGAATAGATTTAAATTAGCTAACACAGCTAGCTGGTTAGCCCCCCGATTAGCCCCGACGCCAAACGACCCAAAAATAATTATCTACATCCACAGCTAATATGTCAAACTGGACATTTTGTTAAATATCTTTCCCGCTTGGAGTGACATTTTCTCAAACTGCTGACAGTTTCCAGGGTGAGCTGGAGGAAGCGTCCAGCTGCTGTTACTTTGGAAAGTTAACCGCTGAGGGAACGGCCTGAACGCCGGGCTGCGGCTGCAGGTACCGGGTTAAACTGAACACCTAGGCAGGGCTGTTTCCAGCCACACGATCCCAGATCACATCCTCAGTCTCTGCAGCTCATAACTGATATTTACATCAGCTTAAAAGATGCAGAAACTTGATTTTTCCACATAACTGTTGACGCTCCAAACAGTTGAACTGTTGTGCTACAGTTTTTTCCCTCTTACTGTCTGAATTCATGTCCTGTTGTGTTTTTGCTGTCAGTAAGATATTAAACTAAATAAGGATTATAAATATAAACACTGTTCCTCTCATTAGTGTATTTAAGGTTGTTATGATTGTGCAGTTGGTCACACAGTAGTTTGAATTTGAGTTATGTCTCTTCCCAACATCTCAGGGTTTTAAATGCAGAAAAAGTTCTTCTTTGCTGCACTGTTTTTTTGCTGTTTGAAATAATTTTCACAAATTGTCAAGCCACGAGAATCTCATAACCATTTACGTTCTTGATGTGTCGTAACTTTTAGCTCTATCACTTTCCAGTGTGATTTCTCTGAGTAAAACTTTAGGGTTTGCTTTAGTTATGTAAATGTAGTATTTCTGCTATCGTGTCGTCAGAAACGCCGAGGTGTTGAGGTTTGAATCTGACTCCATCATCATCCTGTGTGCTGGTCCAGATGTTCAGCAGCTGGACATGAACTCAAACGTCCATTTTGGTTTGAAAACACCTGAAAATTCTGATGGAATGTAAAACTTTCACATTTATGCAGGATAATTGCAGACAGAATAATGTGACGACCAGATGCAGGAACATCATGTTTCTACATCTAACCTGTATTTACTCTGCTCCTCTGTTCCACCTGTTCTGTCATTTAAATACTTTTAACACTCGGCACATTCCAGGGGTCATTGCTGTCCTGCAGCTCCAGCTTAAACATCCTGGAAAATTACCAGCAGCTGAATGGATAAAACCACTCATTTCTACTCCATTTTTATCCATTTCTGTTAGCATTATTAGAGAAAACTAAACGCTGACAGGGTTCTTCAGGTTACAGCTGAGTAAATGTGCATTACAACAAACTAAAGTGCTGAGTTAAAGACTCACGATTCAGAGACGGAGTCGACCCAGAAGGTTCACCAGGAGCAGATTTCTTTCCCAGAAAGTCCTAGACTGCACAGCAGAGGAGGAACCGGTTTCAGCTCGTCGCCGTTCTGTGGAAAATCACGCAATAACTGGGAAATTTCCATTAGGACGAACCTCTGGGATGCTCTTCTGGTGCTGCCTGAGTTTGTGCTTCAGGTTTTAACTGTGAATTAAAGATGATTTGAGTGAAATATTAACATGTTGGCGTTTGTGTTTTTCAGGCAAACCCATCTTTTCAGTCGATATTCATCCGGATGGGACGAAATTTGCAACAGGTGGACAAGGTGAGGCGTCGTCCTGCGCTCCATTCTGACGTGGAAATGTCCTTTCTGATAACTGCAGTCATTTTAATCGGCTCAAATGAAAAAATTCAAAGTAAATATTGTTGAATGATGCGTTTCCAGAGTGAAACTGGAAACTCCTGAAGGAAATCACTGATTTCAACGTTTGTTTTTGCAGGGGAGGATTCTGGGAAGGTGATGATCTGGAACATGGCGCCTGTCCTCAGGGAGGAAGACGAGAAGAATGAGAATATTCCCAAAATGCTCTGTCAGATGGACAATCACTTAGGTAAACAACCGAGCCTCAGCTCTGTTTGTAGTCTTAGATGCATTTTAGATTTGTTTATACCGAACTTTAACGGTTCTGATGTCCTTCAATGAAAACTTAAATCAGAAGCATAAAAATAACCACATAAAACAGTTTATGTAAAACTCAGAACTGAAATGTGCTGCAGGTCGTTTCCAGGACTGAATGGAAATAATCCATGGTGCATCATCTCTGTGTTTATCAGAAATGCTCTGATCAAACTGGAGCATGAAGATATTGGTCAAGATATTGATTAGTTCACTGATCCAGTTTGAATTCAGGTTTCAGGCATCAAACTAAATGGACGTCTAAATATTAAAACTTTCAGTTTGTTATTTAAAGTGTAACTAACGTCCCGGCCTCTGACAAACGTTAAACAATCCAAAGTGGGCGGAGCCAAGAGCCACCGAGGGGCGTGGCCAAATGTGGAGACCAATGTTGCTAGCTTAGCAACTTTGTTGCTATATTCAGCAACATTCCAGGCTCTTTGGCAACTTTTAGTCGGAAAAGGCAACTAGTGACACATCTGGTGACTTTATTCTGTTATTAGAGAATTTTAAACCTGGAGTGAATCGGTGTGTGTGTGTGTGTTTCCTCTGCAGCCTGTGTGAACTGCGTGCGCTGGTCCAACAACGGGCTGTACCTGGCTTCAGGAGGAGACGACAAGCTGGTGATGGTGTGGAAGAGAGCGGCGTACGTCCACAAACCGCCGCCGTGTTTCTCAGAAACGGTCCGTTCTGTCTGAGACTCCATGTTTGTCTCCGCAGGCTGATCGGGCCGAGCACGGTGTTCGGCTCCAGCAGCAAGCTGGCCAACGTGGAGCAGTGGAGGTGTGTGACCATCCTGAGGAACCACACCGGAGGTACGCCGCCGCCGCTGGCCGCCGCCATGTTGGATCCGTCTGCTGCTGGTGCTCAGTGATCTGCTGTGTTTGCAGATGTGATGGACGTGGCGTGGTCGCCTCACGACGTGTGGCTGGCTTCCTGCAGCGTCGACAACACCATCGTCATCTGGAACGCTCGCAAGTTCCCAGGTGGGAGAAAACTCAAATCTGAAAACTCTGACTGCAGGAAGAACCGATAAATCAGGAGGAATCCAAGTGAATCGCAGAACAACTCTATGGTTCTGTGAACGAATGTGAATCCGATCCCTTTGATTGTTCTAGTTGGTCAAATTCAGCAGTGCATGAACCTGTTTCCAGTTCCAAGGCAGCCTGGTCTGTAAAAGGTCACGGTTTCTGACCCAGAGGTCGCGCTGGACTTTTTGTTTTCCACCATTTTTGACTGATGGGGTCAAATAATGGTCTGTAATATAAATGTCCACTGTTTCCTCAGAGATGGTGACCTGCCTGCGCGGCCACACAGGGCTGGTGAAAGGCTTGACCTGGGACCCGGTGGGGAAGTACATCGCCTCGCAGGCCGACGACCACAGCCTGAAGGTGTGGAGGACGGTGGACTGGCAGATGGAGGCGAACATCACCAAACCCTTCAACGAGGTGAAGAGCTGCTGCTGCTGGAGCTGCTGCAGCTGCTGCTGCTGGAGCTGCTGCTGCTGTAGTTGCAGCTGCTGCTGCTGGAGCTGCTGCTGCTGTAGTTGCAGCTGCTGCTGCTGCTGTAGTTGCAGCTGCTGCTGCTGTAGTTGCAGCTGCTGCTGCTGCTGTAGTTGCAGCTGCTGCAGCTGCTGGAGCTGCTGCTGCTGTAGTTGCAGCTGCTGCAGCTGCTGGAGCTGCTGCTGCTGTAGTTGCAGCTGCTGCTGCTGCTGGAGCTGCTGCTGCTGTAGTTGCAGCTGCTGCTGGAGCTGCTGCTGCTGTAGTTGCAGCTGCTGCTGCTGCTGCTGTAGGTGCTGCTGCTGCTGTAGTTGCAGCTGCTGCTGTAGTTGCTGCTGCTGCTGCTGGAGCTGCTGCTGCTGTAGTTGCAGCTGCTGCTGCTGGAGCTGCTGCTGCTGTAGTTGCAGCTGCTGCTGCTGGAGCTGCTGCTGCTGTAGTTGCAGCTGCTGCTGCTGTAGTTGCTGCTGCTGCTGCTGCTGCTGTAGTTGCTGCTGCTGCTGCTGTAGCTGCTGCTGCTGTAGTTGCAGCTGCTGCTGCTGCTGTAGTTGCAGCTGCTGCTGCTGCTGTAGTTGCTGCTGCTGCTGCTGCTGTAGTTGCTGCTGCTGCTGCTGTAGTTGCTGCTGCTGCTGCTGTAGTTGCTGCTGCTGCTGCTGCTGCTGCTGTAGTTGCTGCTGCTGCTGCTGCTGCTGCTGTAGTTGCAGCTGCTGCTGCTGCTGTAGTTGCTGCTGCTGCTGCTGCTGTAGTTGCTGCTGCTGCTGCTGTAGTTGCAGCTGCTGCTGCTGCTGTAGTTGCAGCTGCTGCTGCTGCTGTAGTTGCTGCTGCTGCTGCTGCTGCTGTAGTTGCTGCTGCTGCTGCTGCTGCTGTAGTTGCAGCTGCTGCTGCTGCTGTAGTTGCTGCTGCTGCTGCTGCTGCTGTAGTTGCTGCAGCTGCTGCTGCTGCTGTAGTTGCTGCTGCTGCTGCTGTAGGAGCTGCTGCTGCTGTAGTTGCAGCTGCTGCAGCTGCTCACTAAACTATCCAACATCAACAGCGCTGAGCTGAAGCTAACCACCCAGATCAAACTACCGTGTCTTCAGGACTTCAAGTCAAACTTTTTTAGGATTTGTCTGGACCTTTAACTGAGGCTGAAGTTTGAACTCTGCAGTTTATAACGACATGGGGACCATATGAGCCACAGTTTGTTCACAAAACATGATTTATTTTGAGGCTGAAATGATTAATCGAGTATTGAAATGATCAATTAGTCGCCTGGATAAACAGACAAATAAACCATTGGCTAAAAGAAAAACACAGTCAGAGCTGCACTTCAACCAAAACTGTTCAGAAAAATAAACATTTAGTATTTAAGATAAAAATAAAAATCCTTCAGTCTGTAAATCTGCTCTAGTCAAACATCAAGTGGCATTTTTAACTTGACCAAATTCAAATTATGTAAAAATATCTATTAAATTCTTTCTGCCATCCAATTATTAATCAATAATTTACACATCAGCCCTATGCTGTGCAGAAAGGCCTGAGTTGCTAGGCAACCAATGAATGAGTGAGTTAGTTGATTCCACCAACACTGCAGTTCAGTCAATATTCTAATTATTGAATGTTTTATCAAATGTCTGTTGCGATACATATTTTTATTGATTTATCATCCAGCTCCGTCTTTCAGCGTTTTCTTTTCTTTTGACTGAGGTTTTTGTGAACTCTTGTTGCAGTGCGGCGGGACGACCCACGTCCTGCGCCTGTCCTGGTCTCCGGACGGCCAGTACCTGGTGTCGGCCCACGCCATGAACAACTCGGGCCCCACCGCCCAGATCGTGGAGCGCGACGGCTGGAAGACCAACATGGACTTTGTGGGCCACCGTAAAGCCGTCACCGTGGTGGTAAGGAGGCTCCGCGACGCGTCCGGCCCGGTTTTTACCGTCCGGCCCGGGTTTTACCGTCCGGCCCGGGTTTTACCGTCCGGCCCGGGTTTTACCGTCCGGCCCGGGTTTTACCGTCCGGCCCGGGTTTTACCGTCCGGCCTGGGTTTTACCGTCCGGCCCGGGTTTTTACCGTCCGGCCCGGGTTTTTACCGTCCGGCCCGGGTTTTTACCGTCCGGCCCGGGTTTTACCGTCCGGCCCGGGTTTTACCGTCCGCCCGGTTTTACCGTCCGGCCCGGGTTTTTACCGTCCGGCCCGGGTTTTGCCGTCCGGCCCGGGTTTTACCGTCCGGCCCGGGTTTTTACCGTCCGGCCCGGGTTTTTACCGTCCGGCCCGGTTTTTACCGTCCGGCCCGGGTTTTGCCGTCCGGCCCGGGTTTTACCGTCCGGCCCGGGTTTTACCGTCCGGCCCGGGTTTTTACCGTCCGGCCCGGGTTTTACCGTCCGGCCCGGGTTTTACCGTCCGGCCTGGGTTTTACCCGGGCCTTGTCAGTGCCACCCACTTGACGCGGTTCTGTTGGTTTTGCAGAAATTCAACCCAAAGATCTTCAAGAAGAAGCAGAAGAACGGCAGCTCTCCGAAGCCCAGCTGTCCGTACTGCTGCTGCGCCGTGGGCAGCAAAGACCGCTCGCTGTCCGTCTGGGTCGGTCCCGCTCAGCCGCTCACACCAACCAGAACCAGAACCAGCCCGTTTCCTAACGCATCCCTTCTCTCCTCAGCTCACCTCACTGAAGCGCCCTCTGGTGGTCATCCATGACCTGTTCGATAAATCCATCATGGACATTTCCTGGTGAGAATTTGACAAACTCATCCTTGAAAGTCCTTGAATTTCATTGAAGGTTAATTCAAGGTTTGGAAAGTGCTTACTGTTCAGATGCACAGTTTTGTAGTAAAGCGCAACCTAACGTTTGATTAAAAACCTAAATTTGAAACATGATCTCCAGTTGAAACCAGAAGTTTTCTTACAAAAAGAGTTTTATTTTTTCTTGCCGTCTGAAATTAAATCAGACTAAAGTTTTTTTACATTAATCATGATCAAAATGATTTCTGTTTGCTAAATGTCAGAAAATGCAAAAGAACATTTTTTTGTAACATGATTTGTTTGGATTGTTTTTATGTAATTAATATTAATTATTCCTGCACTGCAAAAACACAAAATCTTACCAAACATTTTAGTTTAGTTTCCAGTGCAAATGTCTTGAAACAAGACAAAACTAACTTTAACGTAACTTTAAGAAGATGCAGCGTCTTGTTTTCTGTTGACTGATTATTTCACTTAAAACAATATTATATTATTTTAGTGTAGAATGTGAAACGCGTGACTTTATCAATAACAGTAATAAATGACGCCATGTAATAGTGAATCTTATTTGTTTAGTTTTTTTCTCTCCACAGTTTTAAATGCTTGAGTTTTGCAGTGTTGGAGGTTTACGGACCCGGTCTGAAGCTAACTCTGAGGTGTTTGTTAGGACGCTGACCGGTCTGGGGATGCTGGTGTGCTCCATGGACGGCACCGTGGCCTACCTGGACTTCTCCCTGGACGAGCTGGGAGACCCTCTGAGTGAGGAGGAGAAGGTAAGACCCGTCCCAGCGGCAGCCGTCTGCTCTTAATCTTCAAATTGATCATTTCTGATCCGGTGTGAAAAGCACCAGCAGCTCCAACCAGTAAAACTGCTGAGTTTCTGCCACATAAACACAAATTATTTTTAAAATAAAACATCCAAACAGCTGATTTGGATCCGTTCAACATCTGAGCAGATCAAAACGTCCGACGTGAGTTTCAGTCTTTTAGTTTCCCTGAACCCGTCCGTCTGTCTGTCAGAACACCATCCACCAGAACATCTACGGGAAGAGCCTGGCCATCACCAGCACCGAGGTCCAGCTGTCCACCACCATCATCGAGAACCCAGAGATACTCAAGTACCAGCAGGAGCGCCAGAACACGGCCCAGAACAACGCCGGCGCGGCGGCCGCCGCCGCCGGGCCCGAAGCCGCCGCCCCCAAGGTCAACAGCGTGATGAACGGCGAGTCTCTGGAGGACATCCGGAAGGTGAGCCCAGTCGGGACAAACGGACCGGACCAGCTGGAAGGTTCTGGTTCTGATGGGTCTCCGTGTTGCAGAACCTCCTGAAGAAGCAGGTGGAGACGAGAACGGCGGACGGGAGGAGACGGATCACGCCGCTGTGCATCGCTCAGCTGGACACGGGGTGAGGAGACCAGCAGATGGGAGGTCAGCTGCCTTAAAGGGCCAGCGTCACGTAGAGTCGACTCTGAGCTTCACGTCACGTTGGTCAGAAACTGACCCAACTGTTGCTTTGGCTCCAGAGCTGCACCGACTGCAGCTCTGTGGCCGATCTTTAAAAGCCTGATTTTGGCTAAAACCAAATTTTTTTGTTTGTTTGTTTGAATCTTTGCTAAATGTAGCAAGAAAGTTGCTGAGTCGGCAACAGCAGGGAGACTTGATGACTGCAGACATGACCTGGCGGGTCGCGTGTCGGTCAGACCGCCGTCACGGCCTCCTCATATGGTGCCTCCACTGACCAGCTGCTTCATTTCTCTGATTATTTTACTGAAAACAGCTGAAAAATTAAAAGAAAGTTTTGGGTTTTTGAGAATATTTGAAGCTTCATAACAGATTTCTGAGCGTAAACATCAAGTCCATGTAGTTTGACATTGTTCCTGTTGTACCCGAGTTAAAAAAGAGTTTCCTGGTTGTAGTTGATTGTTTAAACTTCAGAACAAGCAGCTGGTTTAAGAAAAGTCTTCATGCACACAAATGTAGACCTTAAATAAAGCACTGATGTTATTTGGTGCTGCTGAACGGAGGATTAAAGGCAGAATCACATAAAAACCTGTCTGGTTTGTCAGACTGAGTCCGTCCCGTTTCTCTTTAGGGATTTCTCCCCGGCGCTCTTCAACAGCGCCCCCATCCTGCCCTCCGGCTCCTCCTTGTCCAATCAGATCGCGCCGCAGCTCAACTCCGACTCCAGCCCGGGTCAGCCGTCGTCTCTGGGCGCCCGGCCCAACCAGGACGGCCTGCTCACTTCGCCGCCTGCCGCCGGTGTCGCTAAAGCCCTGGAGGACGACAAGGACGGGTCCGTCCGGCCGGCCGCTGGGGTTCTGGTCCGGGTCCGGCCCCCAGCAGGTCGGCCGCTCACCCTTCTTCTTCTCTGGTTTCAGGCTGAAGTCCGGCCTGCTGCTCACCTCGGCCTCCAAGATCGAGCCGATGAAAGCGCTGGACTCCCGCTTCACAGAGAGGTCAAAGGCCACGCCGGGGATCCCGTCGGCCATCTCGTCCACGGCCGGACTCGCCCCTCTGGAGAGGTGAGCGACCCTGGGAACGAACGGATCCTGAAACCGCGTCGGGAACCCGTCTCACCCGCTCTGTCCGTCCAACAGGCCGAAGGACGCCGTCTCCATCCTGAAGGACGCCAAAGCCAAAGAGGATACCAGCAGCGACAGCGAAGACAAGATGGCCGCCATCAACAAGAACCTGGCGTTCGCCAAGAGGAAACCCGAGCTGCTGCTGGACGGAGGAGAGGTGGTGGAGAAGAGGAAGAAGGGACGGCCCAGGAAGGACAAGATGGCCGCCTCCGTCCCTCAGCCCTTCACCCAGGTAAGGATGCAGCTTCTATGAAACACATGGTTTTACATATTTATTAAAACTCGCCAGAAACGACAAAATCTATGCTAACGGTAGCATAGCATAGAGAGACGGAGGGACTGACAGCACTAAGCCCCGCCTCCTGGCTCTGATTGGTTGTTTCTCTTTAGTGCTGTTATTTTGTTATTTTTATTCTCTGTCTTATTGAACTGTCAGAACATGGTGGCAGCTTCAACAAGTTGCATTCTGCAGGTTTAAACCTGTCGTCGTAACCTGCCCTCTGTGTTTGACCTTTGACCCCCAGATAACTCCTCTTCCTCCGGAGCGCGAGCCGGGCAGAGCTGCAGCTCCTCCCCCTGCGGCTGCCGTTCTGCGGCTGCCGACGCCGAGTCTGCAGAAAACCTTCAGCCTGCAGGTTCGTTTGAAATCCACCATCAAAGTTCAGCGTTTTTAGATCCCAGAGAAAAAATTCCTGCTTAGAATGAAAACATCCACGATTAACGAGATATTTAGGTAATAATGGGAGGTTTTACTTTATTTGGCTCCGATTGGTGATAAATGGGTTAATAATTAAACTATTTTTAAATTCAGGTTATTAAAAACTGCAGCAATTTTTGGTCTTTAAAAGCATCAAAGTTGTTTTTTGTTTTTTTTTACCTATTTTAGGTTTAATAAGTGATGAAGGTTTTTGGATAATCTAATTTGTCCCTATTTTTCTGATGGATTCAAAGCTGCAAATTTCATCTCCTTTCTTTGTTTTGGTCTAAAGGTATTTGTTTAAATAAAGATATATTTATTTTTATGATTTTCAAAGTTGAAGAACATAAAAATAAATGTCGGACCTCAGCAGAAGAAAACCATAAAAACACGACTGAAACCTGCAGGGTTTTAATGTAACGTCCATCTTTGTTTAAAGCCGTTCTCCAGCAGGCAGTTTAAAGGTGTGTGTGTGTGTGTGTGTGTGTGTGTGTGTGTGTGTGTGTGTGTGTGTGTGTGTGTGTGTGTGTTCGTTCAGGTAAGCATGGATCCGTCTGTGTTCCTGGAGGTGGAGAACGACGTGTCGGTGGTTGCCGGGTCGAAGCTCAGCCAGCTGCGTTGCTCCAGGGACGGGCGGGACTGGAACACGCTGCTGCCCAGCTCGGTGCTGGCCGCCGCGGGGAGCAGGTAGGGGGCGCTGTTGGCCCTCGGCTGAGAGAACCAAGTCGACGCGCTGAACGTTTCCTTCTCTCCTCCAGCGACGTCCTCGCCGTCGCCTGTGACGACAGGATGCTGTCGGTGTTTTCCTGCTCCGGGCGACGCCTCCTCCCCGCCATCCAGCTGGCCACGCCCGTCTCCGCCCTGCATTGCTCCGCCCACTTCGTCATGGTGCTGACCGCCGGGGCCACGCTGTCTGTCTGGTCAGCGCCGCACACTGAGACACTTCTACTGACGTTTGATTAGCTGCTTTCCTCACGAAGAGCAGGAAGTGGATGGAAACTGAAAGTGTGTGTGTGTGTGTGTGTGTGTGTGTGTGTGTGTGTGTGTGTGTGTGCAGGGACGCGCAGCGGCAGAAGGCTCTGGTGAAGAACGAATCTCTGCAGACCATTTTCTCTGGTGAGTAAATGTTTTTCTTCTCTCTTCTAACAGAAATTATAAAATATATATTTTTTAAAAAGTGTCTTTTATGTCGATCATCCGTCTCTGATTTGTACGGCAGTATCGGTGCTAGACTATGAGAATTTGTTTTGTCCAGTGACAAAAATAAAGTCATAATATTAGCAAATAAAAACACAATTTTGCCAGAAAAAAAACGTCTTAAAGTTACGAGAAAAAAGTTTTAAATTAGGGAAAAAAAGTTAATTTATCAGGAACTGAGTGGAGCAGAATTATAATTATCCTTAGAGCTGATCTGACAGCAGAAGATGCTCAACGCTCCTGTTTACTTTTGTTATTTTTCATGTCGGAGCTCCAACAAATTTACAACTTTATTCTATTAATATTACAACTTTGGTAATTAGAAATAACTGAACCTCATTCTGGCAGCAACAGGGCTTCACAGAGTCCAAACTGAAAACGTGCTGTCAAACAAGATGGCCGCCATCACTCTGGGCGTGGTGACATCACTCTGGGCGTGGTGACATCACTCTGGGCGTGATGGTGACATCACTCTGGGCGTGGTGACATCACTCTGGGCGTGGTGACATCACTCTGGGCGTGATGGTGACATCACTCTGGGCGTGGTGACATCACTCTGGGCGTGATGGTGACATCACTCTGGGCGTGATGGTGACATCACTCTGGGCGCGGTGACATCACTCTGGGCGTGGTGACATCACTCTGGGCGTGGTGACATCACTCTGGGCGTGATGGTGACATCACTCTGGGCGTGATGGTGACATCACTCTGGGCGTGATGGTGACATCACTCTGGGCGTGATGGTGACATCACTCTGAATTATGGAAACCCAACGAGTTCATTGGTGGAAATTTTTAATCTCCATTAACCAAAAGTTCAGTGTCTGAATAAAGTCGATGTTTAGTTCTGATTGTCCTGATGAGACGTCCTCTGATGGACGTCCACGTGTCCATCAGGACGTCCACGTGTCCATCAGGACGTCTCCCTTAGTGATTTCTGACTGAATGTCTTCCTCTTTGTGTCCACAGGCGCTGAGACGACGGTGTCCCTGTCCCTGCTGACCCAGCAGGGCGTCCCGATCATCGGACTGTCCAACGGGAAGTCCTTCTGCTTCAGCCTGTCTCTGGAGACATGGTGAGACCCGGACCGGACCGGACCGGACCGGACCGGCTGACCCGGTAAATCCCCGGTTAATGACGCTGCGTCTCCTGCAGGACGCTGATCGCGGACAAAGGAGACTCTCTGGTCCAGTGCGCCGACTTCAGGAGCTGCCTCCCGTCGCAGGACGCCGCCGCGTCGTCGGGGCCGCTGGCCGTCGTTCAGGGACGCAACCTGAAGTAGGTCTTCCTGTCTAAGCTCCGCCTCCCGGCCGCGGCGTCCATCCAGGCTAACGCTTCCTGTCCCCCCCGCAGCGCCGGGCGGCTGGCGTCCCGCCTGTCCTCCACGCCGCATCACCTGCAGCAGAGCATGACGCTGGCCTTCCTGGAGAACCAGCTGGCGTCGGCGCTGACGCTGCAGTCGGCGCAGGAGTACCGCTACTGGCTGCTCATCTACGCCCGCTTCCTGGTCAACGAAGGTACCGAGCGCCACCGCCGGGTTCTGTTCGCTCTGACCCGAGGCTGAGCAAACGGAACCAACACTTTCTCTGTTCGACCGTCCAACGGGTCGCCGTGTTCATTAGCTTTACCTCTGACCAACCAGAACCTTCAGCCTCCGTCAGCTTGTTTGAGCTTCGATCCGTTTTTCTCACCTTTGTTGCTTTTTATTGTTTAGATCAGGAAATGATGAGATTTTCAGTATTTAAAGAGGACATGAAGTTAAGAATGTAGTAAATATATTTGATCAAAACAGGAAGAAGATGCTGAATATATATGCTGGTAGCAGGCTGGTAAAAGACGTTAGCTGACCTTTGACCTGTACATGTTAGCTGACCTTTGACCTGTACATGTTAGCTGACCTTTGACCTGTACATGTTAGCTGACCTTTGACCTGTACATGTTAGCTGACCTTTGACCTGTACATGTTAGCTGACCTTTGACCTGTACATGTTAGCTGACCTTTGACCTGTACATGTTAGCTGACCTTTGACCTGTACATGTTAGCTGACCTGTACATGTTAGCTGACCTTTGACCTGTACATGTTAGCTGACCTGCTGACCTGTACATGTTAGCTGACCTTTGACCTGTACATGTTAGCTGACCTGTACATGTTAGCTGACCTTTGACCTGTACATGTTAGCTGACCTGCTGACCTGTACATGTTAGCTGACCTTTGACCTGTACATGTTAGCTGACCTGCTGACCTGTACATGTTAGCTGACCTGTACATGTTAGCTGACCTTTGACCTGACGGGTGACAGGAAGTGACCAGAGTGGAAACTCCAGCTGGAGTCGGGGAGCAGAGAGACGTTTATGAATTTCTTACAGATTATTAACCTGACAGATTATTATTCCTTCTCCTCCGTCCAGGTTCTGAGCACCGGCTCCGGGAACTCTGTAAAGAACTTCTGGGTCCGGTCCACAAATCTGCTGCTTCATCCTGGCAGCCAGCAACTTTGGTAGCAGAACTTTATTTTCCGTTTTTACCTGTTTAGTCAGAAATGTGACTGAATAACTGCTGGAGGCTCCAGGCAGCCAATCAGGTTTGGCCATCGGATGAATTTATCCGCCATCAGCGATTGGCTGGTTTGAAGAGCAAACTTTGGTTGTACGTCATTTAAGATTTGGAGTGTGATGCTGACAGCTTAACGGCTAAAACCGATGCTAGTCATCGTTAGCTAGCGGCTCTTAGCAGGAAGCTAAGGGCGGGGTCTTAGGCGGGTGTCCAGCATGTGTACGGTGTGAATTTATTTCATATTTTCGTCTGCAGGAGAGCAGAAACGTGATGGCTCTGTGTCCGTGTCTCTTCCTGTGTCGCTGTTTTTAGGGTCTGCACAAACGCGAGCTGCTGCGGGAGGTTCTGCCCGTCATCGGAGAGAATCTGCGCTTCCAGAGACTTTTCACAGAGTACCAGGACCAGCTGGAGCTGCTCCGCACCAAATAACACCCGGCCCGACCCGGACACACGCACACTAACACACACGCAGACCGGACCCGCTCAGGTCTGGTCCTGCTCGGCCCGGTTTGGCCTGGAGCCGCTGGGAGTCAGAACCGAGGGGTTTTCTGGGAGGGGGGTTTCTTCAAACATGTCTGCCTCTGTTTGGACTCTGGACCCCTTCAGAACCCACCGGGCCCCTTCAGAACCTCTTCAGAACCCACCATTTTGCTTCTTTCTCCCTTTGATTTTGGCTCCATTTTTGTCTTTTTTCTGTTTTCTTTCCCTCCGACCCGATCCGGGATTTTCAATCATGAATTTCATGAGTTGTTTCCATGGAAACGGTGAGCGAATGGTCAGATCCGGCTCCTCAGAACCGGGGAAGAACCCTGGGCGGAGCAGCTCAGCGAGTTCTCCTGCTGTCCGGTCTTTGTGGGTTCACAGGAAGCACTTAATGAAGGTTTTTAGGACCGAATCAGAACCGGAACCGTCTGGACGTCGTGTTTTTAGAAAACATTCATTTCCTGCTGGAATCGATTTAAAATCAGGAAGTTGAAATGTTGTCAAGGTCATAATGTTCATGGTAAAGGAAGCGGGAACTGCTGCCGATCTGGGAAATCATCCAACCAAGCGGAGAAGTTTTAATTCTGCAGCCATCAGATGATGCAGTTTGACTTTCTGCCAGCAGGAGGCAGCAGCGGCCTCAGTGTGTCGCAGTGAAAACGTTCCCCCTCCATGTGGGCCCACCGGTCCGTCTGTACAGAATTTAACTGGTTTCGCTCTCCTGCTTCTTTTTTTTTTTGTGTTTTCAAATGTTTGTAAAAGTTTTTCTAATTGTGTTTTTGTTTGTTTTTTTCATTTTATATGAAAAAAAAAATTGGAAGAAATTTTGTTTTGGAGCAAAAATTGAGATTAAAAGTGGAACTGATGCGTTTGTTAACTTCATGGGTTTTGGAGTTTTATTTCTCCTATTCAGACCCCAGGCCCAGCTGGAGTCCTGGCCTGAAGATTAGGGCGACGGCACAGAGGCTTTCCAACCGTCTGAACACCACAGGTGACCTGCAGATGCAAGGATTTGATGCTGATGAGGATAAAAGTAAAACATTTTGGCGACTGCAAAACAAAAGAAAAACAAACTGAAGCTGCTTTTTCTGTTGTTTGCTTCACATGAAAACCAAAGTGCTGATTTAAAGCACGTTGCTTTAAATCTAAGAACCTTAAATAAAGATTCTTATGGTTTAACTAAAACTAATATAATAACAAAAACTGAAACTGATAAAATATTTTTGTTAACTGAATAAAAACGGTAATTAACGGGAGAAAACTTTAACTAACTGGGACCATATATGTGTGTTTATATAATCTTTTGTTTTTGTGTTTATAAATTTATTAGCTTTTCCATTTGATGTGAAATTTATTTTTTTTATTTACATTTTTTATCCACACACAAGCAGTTTCCGTCAGCCGTCTGCAAATTTGACCTTTTTGAATCTGCACCTAAAAACGAACCAGTTTGAAAAAAACGAACTGCTGTAACTAATAAAAACTACATTAAAACTAAACATTTAATAAGTAAAAACTAACACGCTCTTAAAAACAAATTCAAACTGTAGGGAGAAAATGAAAAACCTAAAGCTGTCATAACCCGCGTGTGAATACTTTTGTCTTTAAATGTCTGAGTTTATAAACCGTGAGATGAACGGATGACGACGGAAACCCAAAAGATTCTGGTTTAAATGTGACAAAATAAAATGACTTCCTCAAAAATAAACGTGTGATTCGTGAAGGATTCGTCTTAAAATTAAACAAATGATGGACGAGACTGAACATCCTCTTTGTTAGAACAGTCTTCAGTCAGAGGCTTCGTCGTGGCCACTGTGATACAGACTGCTACAGGAGATCTTTACTTCCTGCAGCCAACAGCAACGACTGCTGGAAGAAAACTGGATGATATGAGTTGCATTTAATTTTTGGAATTAATTGTGGAAAAAGTCATGAAATTATAATCTTATGAATGTATTCTCATTATTTAATGACTCAAACATTTTAAACTTTATGAATAAATATTATTTTACTTGTGAAAATAGTCATAAAATTATATTGTTACGACTTAATTCTCAAAAATAAATGTTTTTTTCTTATAATTCTTACTTTTGTTTGTGTTAACATCCAAAAATGAATTTGGTTTTTATCTCTACTGAGTTAAAAAAACTATGGAGAGCCATTTCAGCCAAAATTAAATAAATAAATGGGTGAAATAAACAAAAAGTGAGTAAAATAAATTAAGAAAATGAGTGAAATAAATAAAAAATTTGTTAAATAATTTAGTTTTTTCATTAACCCAATCTTTCATTTATTTATTTTTCAAATCAGCAATTTCTCAATTTCCAGTTTTTTCTACATTGATGATGATGATGATGATGATGATGATGATGGTGATGGTGAGGAAGTGAGCGTGACGCCCTGAACGGAGTCACTTCCTGCTCGGCCTCAGAGGTTCAGAGGTTCAGAGGTGAGTCCTTCAGGTTCAGGGCTGCAGCAGCTGGACGTCTCCAGATGTTTCTCCTCCTGCTGGTTCTGTTCGGCTGAAATGGACCGCTGCTCTCTGGAGCGGCTCTTCCTCATCTGGACTCTGATGATTCGCCTCGGTGGATTCTGCCTCGGTGAGTTTGACTCGAAGCTCCACCGTGGAGGAAAAAAACATCCACAGCAGATCCAGCTTTTGTTCAACTTTTATTTTTCTGAGCGGTTTTCGTTTTTCAGAAACATTTTCCACATCCGATCGATCGGGTAATCTTGTTTTTTTATCGATCCGCTCAAAGTTCAGCCAGATGTGAGTCCCACCAGCCTGCAACCCAAAACTCATTTCATTAAATTCACATCAGTTTGACGCTAAAAACCGATTTATTACAAATTCAGCTCATTTTTAAAAGTTTACACTCATTTAGTCTATTTTTTAAAATTGTGATTCACATTTTAGCTCATTGAAGTTTATTTAAAGTACTTCTACTATTTTATTTATAAAGTACTTTAAAACAACAAGAGCTGCAACAAAGTTTGTTTTTATTTTTGCTTCTGTTGCTTTTTAATCTTATTGACAGAAAAACTGGTACATTTTTTAAATTATTTTTTTTTCTTCAAATTGTTTTTCTTTATTCTAGAACCAAAAAAAACGTAGAGATAAAATGTAGATTCTTTAAAAAATAATTAAAAAGTAAATATTTCTTTAAAAAATAAGTTGCTTATATTAAATTCCAGCAGTTTAAAGGAGCAGTTTGTGTTTTTCTGTGGTAGAAATAACGGTGAGACACTCTGAGCTGAAACCATGTGAGGGAAACGACCGGATCTGCGTCACCGACCTGAGAGATTGCAAACCTCCACCGCCTTCACCTTCCCAGAGTGAGAGACGTTCATGTGACGTAGACAACAACCAACTGGCCTGTTGGAGCCAATAGAAACCTTCAGCTGCAGTTCCGCCGTTCAGCCCGCAGAGGGCAGCACTGGTTTCAGGCTGAATGTTGCAGAATTAAACACATCAACACAAAAATATCACAATTTGCTAAAAGGTATCAGACAAACTGAATTTAGCAGATAAACTGTCTAAATTCTGAACCAATTTAGACCCAAAAAGGATAAACATTAGAATATTTCAATTTAAACTGACATGGGTTTTATTCTAGTTTGCTGAATATGACAGTAACTGGTGGATGATGGGAAGTTTCCACGTTTTTTGCTTCTCGATGATAATCTTTGAGCACAATCAGTAAATGCGCAGGCAGGAAGTAAAGTCTCAGAGCAGCTAGCTGGTGCTAAAGGTGACATTTTGTCTAGTAAACCAAACGGAGACGGTTGAAAGTGTCGGTGTTGAAGTTGACTGGAGGTTTTTGATTCTCCTCCTCAGAGATGCTGAACATGTCCTGTAACTACCAGCAGACTGCAGACGGAGTCCGATCTGTGAGCTGCAGCTGGATCCGGCTGCAGGCTGAGAGTCGGGCCTCGCTCGTCTTCACCAGGTGAACCGGCTCTGGTTCTGCACCACGGCGGGTCCGGGAGGAAAAGACGAGAACATTTACACACTTAGACATTCCGAGATTCATCTCAGACAGTTTCCAGAAAAAACAAGGAAATTTCTGAGTTTTAAAAGTAAATAAAAAATAAATAACTTCCAGGTTTTTTTTCTAAGAAATTTCTGAGATTAATCCCAAAATTTTAACGTTTTTCTAGCAAATTTGGATTTTTCAAAATCAGAAATGTCCTAGTTGTTTTTTTGTTTTGTTTTTTTTTCCAAGAAAATTTCTGAGAATCTCAAAATTTCTTCTTGCAAATTTTCCACTTCTGAAGATCAGACATTTCCTCATTTTCCTAAAAATTTCTGAGATTAATTTCAAAGTTTTTCTGGTTTGTTAGAGTTTGTTAGTTTGTTAGAAATTTCCTTATTTTTTATATCTGAAACTTGGAAATTTCCTTGTTTTTTCTGAATAATTTCTGAGTTTAATCTAAAAACATTTTCAAAAATTCTAGTAAATTTTCAACTTCAAAGCTCAGAAATTTTCTTGTTTTTCTAGAAAATTTCTGAGAATAATCTCAACATTCCTGAGATTTTTGTTTTTGCAAAATTTTGCCTTTTGAAACTCAGAAATTTCCTTTTGTTTTCTAGAAAATGTTTGCGATTAATCTAAAATTTGTGATTATTTTAGCAGAAATGTGCTCCTTTTTCATCCACAGCGCCTCTAACGCGCCGTCGTCTTTGTGTCTCGTTCCTCAGCGGGTCAAAAGTCCTTTCCTGTCCTGGGATCTTCAGCCCTGTCATCGCCTACGGTTCTCTCCGTGTGACGGCCCGGATACGGAGCTACCTGACCGGGACAGACGAATGGTCTCAGCCTCAGTTCCTGAAGGATGCAGGTGAAAACTTTTCCTCTGAAAATTGTCTACTGAAGACTATTTTCTTTCCCCAGGTAGGAGTTCAGGTACTCAATTAATCAATCAATCAATCAATCAATTAATTGCATGATAAATTAAAATGAGCTCATTCATTTCCATTTTAATTATTATTATTTTGTTTTGTGCATATTTTAGATATTTTACTGCATGTTGTAATCTTGTGTGCACACGTCACACCCCGGTTTGCACATGTTTATGTTTTGTTTGCGTAATCGTTTGTTTTCTACGGAGGTCGAATGATGTAAACTCCAAAAGCACTAAAAACAAATGCAACATAAATTTATTTTGCTGAAAATGGAAGTAATGAAGGAAAATGCAGCAAACGGCAAAAATGTTGCAAACTCGCTCCACGAACCAGAAGTCCTCCAGGCCACTAGGGGGAGTCTGGAGGATGAACTATAACCTACATAAATATGCTGCTGTTCTAAAATATTCTAATTCCTTCCTCCAATTTTCTTCTTGACATCCCTGTAAATCACAACAATCTTTACTTCATTATCTAGTCCGGTATGATTTGGTGATCGACTCCCCCTGGTGGTCTGGAGGACTTTTGTCTTGTGAATTTGCTGCATTTTATAACTTTGTTTTCCTGTTTGCAGCATTTCCTCTTTTGCTTCTGTTTCCTGTGGTTGGAGCATTTTTCTGTTGCCTTAGTTTTTTTTGTGTGTTTTGGAGTTTACATCATTCATGCGTTTGGACTTGTTGGCCACCGTAGTTTTGCACCTATATTACATGTCTAGTTTTGAGATTTGCAGATATCTTATCTACAAATCTCATCTTGTGAAAATGTATTATTTTTCCATTCCACACTTTGTTTTGAGCACATTTTCTGTATTTAGCTGCATCAGTAACTTCCTCTTGTGCAAGTCCACATCCCGTCTACGTGTCACTGCGTCGTGTGCAGATGTTACTATACGATGCGTTCGTGTTATCAGAGTGGGAATATGCTCTTATCTCATTTTAAACCTGCTGTTTCCACAATGTGGTTTGCATGTGCATTTGTTTTGTGTTGAAGAGGACATATCTTGTTTTTACACAAGTAAACCTTAGGTGTTTAATTTCCTTTTGTGTGGATTTTAAACATTTACTGGTGCACACATTATTAAATGTTGAAGTGCAGTTTGGCTGTGTTGTTTCTGCTCCTGATAAAGTCGACTGACTGATGAAAACATGTATTTGGTCTCTGCAGTCAAAACGTCCCGGCCTGATTCAGCTCTCAGAGACACGACCGAACGAAGCCTGGACAGAGGTGCAAACTGTTCTTTCATATTAATTAACTGAAATGATGGGTTAGCATCATTTTTAGCCATCATGTCTTCAGTTCCCTCCAGGCCTGCAGAGTTGTGTTACAGCGTGGAGAAAACAGGCGATGATGAGTCTCTCCTCCTTCATCTCATCTGGATGGTAAAACATGTCGAAACATTTCATGCTGTTGGAAAAGAACCAGATGCTGAACATATGAAATGTATACGGAAATATTTATTTGATAGGAGCTAAATGTGCTAAAAGCATGAAATGAAAAAATTTGCTCCGCTTTTAGCTAATATCAGGCAAAGTATTTACATTATTAAATTTACCTTTTCGTTATTTTACAGTTTCAAATTTACTTTTTTTTTTTTTTTAACAAATTTTAAGGCCGTAATTTTGCTCCATTCAAATTTTAAACACATTTCTTGATCACAGTTCAGCTTCAGACTATTTTTTAAAACTTCAGTTAAATTTTTTTAAACGCATTTTATGGCCCTAATTTAGCTCCATACTGCTCCACCATGCAACCCACTTCATAAAGTGTTGATTAATAATTCAAGAAGTAACAAAAACATTGTAGTCGTGTGGAAGAATCTTCTGTTCTGTGCTTTCTCTTCATTTCAGGGTTCTGATCCAGGTCGGGTTCTCGGGTATCAGGTCCGCATCGACCCAAACGAACACGTTCAAAACGTCACTGAGACGACTTTCCTCCTGGTGGTGAAGGAGGGGAACTACAGCGCCACGGTTCGAGCCTTCAACGCAGCCGGTTTCGGACCCGCAACCCGACTTCAGATGGACACACAGGATCAGAACCGTGAGTTTCACAGCTTGACTGATCAGAAGATTCAGTTCATCGCAAATCAAACACCGGAAACTTTTCTTCTCTCTCACCAAAACAGGAAAGTTGACCTTCATCTTTTAAAGTGTCTCATTTTAATGTCTGTTGCTTCAGTTTTACAACATCCTGAGTGAGTTTGAGTTTCTTATCGGAGGAGAAACTGAGAATTCACAGAGGAAGTGGCCAGATGTTGGATAAAACTACTTCCTGTCACATCACAGCTGCTGCCTGATCAGATGGGTTGGGTTAAATTATAAAAACTGAACAAAGTTCAAACGTGCTGATGGATACTTTAAAATGAGAAGATTTGTTCATTAGTGGGTTCTCTAACCGTTTCATTTTCCGTGAAACTTTCTTCCTCGTGCAGCTCGGCTCTCTGTGAGGAACCTGTGGATTTCCAGGGGTCGTCCTGAAAACGAAGAGCTGCGAGTCCGGTGGACGACCCCCACCATGCCGCCTGGCGGCCATGTTGCTGTTCAGTGGCGCTCAGAGAACTCGTCCAGCAGCCGATGGGTCAGAGTCAACGGTTCCAGTTCCTCTGCTATCATCACAGGTCACCTGACATGTTTAAAGTTCAAAATTATAAAAAATATGATCTATTCAGGTGTTTCTAATCCTGGAGATGTTCTTCAGGTGGTAGAAGGCCGACTTTGTAACTGTCTTTATGTGTCTCTGAAGGTTCAGAGTTCAGCCTGATCTCTGGTTTCCAGCAGTAACAACTGAAGCTGTGCCTGAAACTAGATCTATAACTCTAGATCTATAACAAAGATAACTTCAGTTTTGTTTCTGTCTGGAAAACGTTTTGGCTCATCCACACATTGATCTGTACTAAGCATCTGTTCAGTGATTGGATGGTTCAAAGGTCACCTGGTGACATTGGAAATACTGCCAAACTGCTGATGTCGTTTCCTGTTTTATCCAGTTTTCACTCCATGCCGTATTTTTCAGTCTTTAAGTAGTTATGAGGCTCGTTAGCGAAACCTGGAACTGCTGCTGTGCAAGTTACTCAACAGGTTGTTGCTAGGTAACCAAAGAGCGAGTGAGTTGCTAGGTAACCAAAGAGCGAGTGAGTTGCTAGGTAACCAAAGAGCGAGAGAGTTGCTAGGTAACCAAAGAGCGAGAGAGTTGCTAGGTAACCAAAGAGCGAGAGAGTTGCTAGGTAACCAAAGAGCGAGTGAGTTGCTAGGTAACCAAAGAGTGAGAGAGTTAGTTTATGCCACCAAATTTTGCTTTGCTAGCTGCGAGTCTTTCCTCTGCCTAAACATCCCACAATGCCGTGCGGTTCTGGATCAGAGTTCAGTGAATATTCTATATATTGAATGTGGAATACTGTATGAATGCGTTATCTACTGATATTGATAATACATCTATCATGAAACACATTATTTTCCAGCCCTAATTTCCTGTAATATTTTTTAAAAATTAATTTGCTGAATTTACTTAAAGTTACCAAAGCAACACAAGTGTTTGAGCTGCAGCTGCTTCTTCAAATCTCCTTGGAAACCTTTGTACTTGTGTGTTGGTTGTTTCTGTTTTGACCCTGTTTGTGTCTCCAGGTGTTGACCCTGGTGAGTCGTACCTGGTCAGTGTGTTCCCCGTCTATAACCAGCAGTGTGGACCTCCTCGGTCTCTACCCGCCAGTCTGCAATATGGAGGTAACCATGGCGACCGCTGCTTTTAACGAAGAGGATGTAGAGAACTATGACCTCTGGGTGATTTTCTTCTGCGGTTTCTCTCAGCCCTGATGGAGGTCGTCAGTCTGGAGGTCGTCAGCGTCACTAAAACCACGGTGACCATCGAGTGGGCGTGGCAGCGGCGGCAGCCGGAGCAAACGGAGACTAGACCGATCAGAGTGGGCCGATACCGAGCGATGCTGAGGAGAGACGCCGACCAACAAAGTCTGTTTTCACCTGAAGTTATGCGTAGTTTTAATCGTAATGTAGATCAAAACCACAATGAGCCACAATGACAAAGCAGAGCTCTTTAATATTTATACATAACAACAAATAAAGTATAGAGAAGAATGCAACACTTACATGAACAACAACTAGGGGTGTTAGTTAAACTAATACATGCGAAACTTCACAGCCATAGATTGTTTTGACAGCCCCATGTTGGTGTAGCGCTTAGCAATAGCGTCTGCTAAATGCTATGTTGGTGTAGCGCTTAGCAATAGCGTCTGCTAAATGCTATGTTGGTGTAGCGCTTAGAAATAGCGTCTGCTAAATGCTATGTTGGTGTAGCGTTTAGCAATAGCGTCTGCTAAATGCTATGTTGGTATAGCGCTTAGCAATAGCGTCTGCTAAATGCTATGTTGGTGTAGCGCTTAGCAATAGCGTCTGCTAAATGCTATGTTGGTATAGCGCTTAGCAATAGCGTCTGCTAAATGCTATGTTAGTATAGCGCGTAGCAATAGCGTCTGCTAAATGCTATGTTAGTATAGCGCTTAGCAATAGCGTCTGCTAAATGCTATGTTAGTATAGCGCTTAGCAATAGCGTCTGCTAAATGCTATGTTAGTATAGCGCTTAGCAATAGCGTCTGCTAAATGCTATGTTGGTGTAGCGCTTAGCAATAGCGTCTGCTAAATGCTATGTTGGTATAGCGCTTAGCAATAGCGTCTGCTAAATGCTATGTTAGTATAGCGCGTAGCAATAGCGTCTGCTAAATGCTATGTTAGTATAGCGCTTAGCAATAGCGTCTGCTAAATGCTATGTTAGTATAGCGCTTAGCAATAGCGTCTGCTAAATGCTATGTTAGTATAGCGCTTAGCAATAGCGTCTGCTAAATGCTATGTTTGTGTAGTGCTTAGCAATAGCGTCTGCTAAATGCTATGTTGGTATAGCGCTTAGCAATAGCGTCTGCTAAATGCTATGTTGGTATAGCGCTTTAGACTTAGCATAGCTAATGTTTATGATTAGTGCTTTTGGGTTAGCACAGCTACATTTTTAGGTAGAGGTGCCCACCACTGTTAATTAGCTTCACCTAAATTAGCTTAATCATCCAGGAAATAAAAAGAAATGTTTGTTTGTTCAGCCTGTGAACAGCCGTCAGGTCTCTGTGTTTTCCAGATCTGTCTTTGTGGCCGGACCGGCAGCAGCAGCAGCACACCTTCTCCAACCTGACTCCCAGCACTGAGTATTCTGTGCTCCTATTGGCTGACGATCTTTCCTTAAGAATCATCCCCGTGGCCACGCTTTATGGTGAGATGTTCAGCCTCGAAACTCAAATGAAAGAGACACCTGCTGGTTGTTTTTAGTCGTGTGAAATTAAAAAGCAACGAGTTGATCTGAGCAGTGAAGACCTCCTGGTTGGTTGGAGTTTGGACTGTTTATGGTGACTGTTTTTAGATGAGGGAAATCCGACATTCCTCATTGGCTCGATCTTCATGCACCACCTGCTGGTCACAGCCTGGTACTGCAGCAACATGAAACCAGATCTGCCAAACTAAACCAGCATCTCAGAGGATGAAGCTGTTGGAGCCGATTTGATGTTCTGGGATTCTCTCTTCCTCAGATGAAGTTCCAGCGGTTGCCACGGTGACTCCTCTGCTGCTCCTGGTCGTCACGGTGATGATCATCTCCGTCCTCTCCAGAACTCTGTGAGTCACTGGAGACGAACGTGAAATCTGATAATACTGCTCCGTCCGTCCGTCTGTTGTTTCTGTTCAACAGGCTGAAATGCAGGTTATATGTTATATTAACATTTATTTATACGTTTCTAAAATGAAAACAAATTTAAAAGTTTCTTCTTACTGAACAGTCTTTGATTCTGTTTATTAGTTTCAGGCGTTTCTGAGCCACAGAAACTTGAAGCTCCTCAGTGAACTTTGGTTTGTTATTTTTCACTTTACTGAGAAAAGGAAGTTCAGATGTGAAGGTGACAAGATAATTCAGCTTTCCTCAGGATTTCCTGTCACTTCGGCTCTTAAAGGACATTTTGCTTGTAGAGATCGTGCCTTCATGTGTGTATATTTGTGATTCTGAGCATAAATGGCCTTTCTGTGCAGATGCAAGTCGTACTTCTTCCCGACGATCTCCAGCCCTAGAAAAAGCACAGCAGGCCAGTGGCTGCTGAACCCCAACCTGAAGGTGATCTGACTTTTATTTCGTTTTTGTTTGGGGAGGAGTTCTTCCTCCAATAATAGATTTTACAATCCAAAATATATGCAGTAAAAAATGAACAAATTAACTGGATTCTGCAAACAACTAGAGCAAAAGTAATAATAAAATGGTGTTTGGGGGCAACATGGACACTTGGCCACGCCCCTCTGTATCTTTGCTCCGCCCACTTTGGCAGAATTTTAATCTGAGTTAGTTTGGGGGCGGAGCTACACTTTGTGGTACGACTGAAGGAATAAAATAATACAGCAATAAACTTCACAGCTTTTGACTTCACTCTGTTAAAGCAACAGAAAAGCCAATAACAACGCAACTGATGGGTATTTTTCTCCAACCTTCATAAAAGAAACACAGACAACGTATATGAATTTTATGACCAAGCTTTTGCAAAAGGAGAGACTCAGCAAGCTGCTCCTCCAAGCCGTTCACTGAGCGTCTGAAGACCTTTGGTTACAGCTTGTCTTTTGTTATCAAGCAGAAACAGGGAGGATAGGTAAAGAAGACAGCAGAGATAAATTATTACTGCACACAGGCAGTTTCTAAGGTAGGGAGTATTCCGGTTGATCAGGAGGCACCTGTGGAAACGTAATTTAAGGTCTGGGAAACACAGTTAACTGTTTCACATGAAGACAAACAAGCTGATGGGACCTCCAGGTCAGTTTATACAAGAGAACACTTTAAACTGAACATTAGACTGAATATGAACTAAAGTAATAAAATGATAATACCAAAAAATCTCTAACAGCAACATCCAAGCAACTAGAAACGTAAAGGTTCTAGTTGCAAGGTTACCTTAATGTAAGGTTAAAGCAAATGAGAAGTTTTTAAACATTTAAAAATCAGCCAAACTGGAGGAGCCAAACGTCTTTGTTGTTTTTCTCAGAAATGTCCGGAGAGGAACTTCCTGGACGTGGCCGACTTCCAGGTGACGGACATTTTAGGGGAGAAGCATCTGATCCTGGTCCGTCCAAACGACCTGCGTCCACCAGGTCTGCATAAGGACAAGTCTCTGCCACCAATCAGCAGCCTCTCAGTCAAACTGGACACTGTGGAGGTTACTGGTACCAAACCAATCACAGGACACGACGTTCGGCCAATCACAGAGCAGCAGCTGCTCTCTCTTCACTCAGTTTTTACGTCGGAGATCGGAGGAACCGAAGTTCCTCTGCTGCAGGAACAGGAAGAGAGCGAGGAAGACGTTTATCCACCCCATCATCATCATCATCATCATCATCATCATCATCATCATCATCATCAGGAGTTCACGTTTCGGTTTCCAGAACTCCTGACGGACTTCCTGGAACAACCGGAACCAGTGACTGGACCGCTCGAACCGGTCCCTGAGGTGGAGTATCTAACAAACGGCTGCTTCAGAGCAGAACCAGCAGCTGGATCAGAACCAGCAGCGACAGTCCCGCATTAACTCAGAGGTGGAACACTGACCCCTGGTGGTTGAAAAATCCACGACGACGCAAACAGAAAACGGTTTTAATGAACCGTCGTTATAAAGATAAAAACATCTGAAATGACACCTTATGAAAGAAATGTATTCATTTAAGATCTTTTATTTGTTTTAGAGATCAAACATGTGCAGCACTGGTTTAAATTTGATGCAGGAAAAATGAATCAGAAAAAAGTTTGACATTAATAAAAACAGTTTTATGAAACAAAAGGACTTAAAATATTCAATCTTTTTCTTTTAACTGTTGCTTCTACCCAGCTGCGTTAGTCAAGGTAAGTCAGGGAATTTATTAAACATTTTTTCAAAACTTTTTAAGGTTTACTTCCCTGGAAAAATTACTTTTCTTTGCTGATGACAATAATCTGTTTCTCTCCAATCTCCAAAAAGCTAAGCTAGCAGATTTCTTCTTCTGTGGTTTCCGTTTGCTTTATGTAAATGTTTGTTTCTCTTCGTGAACCAGGAAATAAAAAGTAAAACCTGTGTGGAGGTCAGTGTATAGTCCAGCAGTTGATGCGTTTCATTTAAAATCAGATGTTTGAACGTTCGTTTCAGCAGCAGGTCGTCTCCTGGACGTTTCGTGTCAGAGGTTAGAGTTCATGCAGATCCAGTGCCTGACCAGCTGATGGGCGATTGTCTGTCTGGGAGGGACGACGAACACCGAGCGGTCTCCCCTGAATAAGGAATCGATCAACTGGAAACAGAAGGTGAAAACTCAACGTTGTGAGCGAGAAAAACCTGCAGAGAGTCGGAACCTTCTGTCTGGTTCTGGTTTCAGAGGAGGAAGATGAGCTGAACTGGACCTGCTGAGACTGAAGCTAATCTGAGGGCAACGATCCAAAAAGCACCAACAAAAAGCCATGAACTGGTAGGCGGGGCTAGGTCCAGCCAGGTGTTTACAGCTGAGTGGTTGCCATGGAGATTAAAGGATTTCTCAGACAGAGTCAAAGCAACACTCCATGTTTGTTTCTGATGAGGGAAAAAATTTATAACAAGATGGAAAGATGGAACAGGTTGACTTTACAGGATACTGGCCCTTTAAAAATGAGTAAAACTGGTAATTAATAAATCCATTTCAGAAAAAACCAAAACAAACTCAATCATTTCCTTTTGTCTGATTTATCATTTTTCTTTCTTTCCTACCAAAAACTGGATGGCAAAAGTCTTCGGTCTGTTTTTGGTCTCAACTCAACGTTTTTTTTTTAAAGGACGATTTTGTTTTCATAATTCTCTTTATTTGCTTTTTCTGTTGTTTTGTTTGGACATATTTTTATTTATTTATGTCGAACAGACAGAAAAGACAATCAAGAAAAAAAACAAACAAAAATAAAACAGAACGAAACAAACGTAAGAAATAAAAATGTAAAACGGTTCCAGTGTGAAATGTTCATCAGAATTAAAGTTTATTGAACTTATTACAACGTCTGGGACAATTTATCATCCAGTGAAATCTGTGACGGGCCTAAAAGAAACGTCTCTTAATGCCGTCGGGATTGTTTGTTGCTGACCTGTTGCCGTGGAAACCACCGCGCCTCCTCGATCTCGTTCCCGTCCACCTTGATGTCGGTGGACACGGCGGCGGCGAGGCAGCCGACCATCAGGTTGGAGGGCATGGGCCACGGCTGGCAGGAGACGTACTGGACCGGGCCCACCTTCACGCCGCTCTCCTCCTCCGTCTCCCTCCTCACCGCCTCCTCCAGCGTCTCCCCTGCAGCCATGGAGACGCGCTCAGACCTCAGGGTGTGTGTGTGTGTGTGTGTGTGTGTGTGTGTGTGTGTGTGTGTGTGCTGCCGGCTCACCAGGCTCCACGAATCCGGCGAGGCAGGAAAACATCCCGACGGGGAAAACCTTCTTCCTGCCCAGCAGACACTGGTTTCCGTCCGGGTGGATCACCAGCATGATGACCACTGGGTCTGAAACGGGTTTACAACGTTCACGTCTGATCAGACGTAAAGTTACTTATTTAAGCTGTATAACATCATATTTTACACTGTGTTCAGTGTTTACCTGGAAATTTCACATGTTGTCAGTAGATTAACATTTTAAAGCAGGAGAATTTTACAGGTGTTTTCATTGACGATCAGATAAATGATCCAGTTCTGATTGTTGGTGTTCAAGCGCTCCCTCTAGTGGTGAATAAGTGAACGTCAGTTCACCCAATCAGACTTCATGCTGGTATTATTTTGACTTTGTTTTACTTTCTTCTCATATTTTTATGACTTTGTCATATTACCACTTTACTTTTGTATTATTTTGTCTTTACAGTAGTTTTATTACTTTATTCTCATATTACAACCATTGTTGCATGACTATTCTTATATTATTACAATTTTTTTCTTGCATTATCTCACTTGCTTATGGAGCTCCACAGGGATGTGTTCATGCTCTGTTTAGTTTGAACATTAACTTTAATCACTCACTGTTAAAGTGACAGCATCACGGAAAATCACATTTATGATTTTCCATCACTTTATAATGTTATTCCCTCATCAAAATCTTGATTCTTTCATGAATGTTTGAGAAATACTTTCGTCTCCATGCCAACCACTCAGCTGTGCAAAACACCTGTGTGAACCTAGCCCCGCCTTCGAGGCGCAGCTCCTCCTCCACTCAGCTCCTTCAGACTAGCCAGTAGCAATTAGCAAACAGCTGCTGAGCTCATTGTAGGAGCTGCTTTTCAGAGCAACGCTGGTGAAGACATTAAAGGGTTAATAGAGGAGCCATGTTGGGATGACTTCCTGAAGGCGGAGTTTTTAAAGAGACAGAGGCCCAATTTCAAGGTGTTAAATTATAAACTCAAATTTCTTTTAAATCATCTTTGATCCATTTCAAATGTTTACAATAACTAAGAACTTCTCCTTTTCGGCGCTGGTCTTTTATCTTCTTTGACTGAACTTCCTGCTGATGTTGGTGTTTGAGCAGCAGAGCGGCAGATCCGTACCGACTCTTGGGTAGCACGTGTTGTGGACGCCCTGCAGGCTGCGGCACCCAGAGTTCAGACAGCTCCGCTTGTAGCCGCCCTCCTCCATCTTGGTGGCGCCGCCACACGTCGGGCAGAAGCTGTAGCGGCTGTGCCAGGCCAGCACCGACCGGGCCTGCGCCACGACGCCTGGAGCCGCACGGAGGGAAGCATCACCGCTCAGGAAGAATCGGCAGGAAAACCAGGAAGAAGAAGAAGAAGAAAGTTCCTCACCTGCCTCTTCCTCGCTCAGCTTCAGCAGGTCTCTGTTGGGACTCCTGGGGAATGAACAGTTCTTTTCCCTGCAGCGCTCCAGGAGGGCAGCAGCGTCTTCGTCCGTGTTGATGGCGAACCAAACCGGAGGCTCAGAGAGACTCTCTGTTTTCTCGGAGGAGGAGGAAGAGGACGGGTTCTTCGTCTTCTCCATTCCGAGGAAGATCGTCACGGTTGAAGGTTTCAGCAGGAGATCCTTCACTTCCTCATACCTGAAGCGGCACAGCTTCATGTCCGTCTGCTGCAGGTAAAAAAGGTCAAATAAATGACTGAGATGAATCTGAACATGTTGGGTTCAGATTTCTGACCTGAACTCAACAGATTTGTCCAACCAGCTGATTTAAATGCTAATTAAGTTGTATTTATAATTATCTGCACTAATTACCTCTGTGTTCCCTGAACAAACACTAAAACACATCAAATGTGACTAACAGAGGATGAGAAAACTAGCTTTAGCATGCTAACATCAAGCCTTGCTAGCTAGTGCTAGTAGTAGATATTTAAACTTATTTTAGTTTAAAAATCCATTTATTTGTCGTAAAGAAAGCTATGAGGAAACTGTTACATTTGAACATTTTCAACAAGTTTGAAAGCTAAAACAATTAACTGTGTCAGTGGCAGTTTAAGATCTTTTTTTTTTAAATGGTGGAACAAAACAAATACATTGTTTATTACATTAAGCTAAAAGTGCAACATCTTACTTTTTAATTTATTATTAAAATAAGACTGAAGGTAAAGTATATGTCTTTATGCTATCACAGGAATTGTTATATTTCAGCATTTTGAGCAAAATGAAAATCTATTAAAGTTTTCTTTAGCATGCTAACGTTAGCGTTAGCATGCTAAATCTACCCTTAACAATGTGTTTTAGTTGATTTCATCCGTCATAAATAGAAATCTTTGTATCTACTTGTATTACTTGGATGAACCTTTAATCCAGTATATATTTGGTCATTGTGGTGACCTTCTGCGGCGTCGTATTGACCCGATCAACCCGTCGAAGCTAACCCGTTAGCCTCGTACCGCTTCACTGCCGCCCCCCTGCTGCGTCCTGACCATGGGGCTGAGGTTGGAGAACAGGAGGTAGACGGTCTCCGAGTCGCTCTGTTTGGCCTCTAACCAGACCTTATCGGTTCTCTTCCCACTCTGCCGGTCCAGCGTCTCTCTGCTGAAGTAGTTTTCGTGCGGGTGGAGGTCGGCGCCGGGCAGGACGCCGGGCAGGACGCCGGGCAGGCCCGCGCGGCCCAGCAGGCCGGCGATGTGTCTGTGACCCCAGAACTTGGCGATGTCGTAGGCAGTCTGTGATGAACTGTTCACAGAGAACCTGTCACAGCTGGAGGACAAGAAACAGATTAGATTCAGAAGTAAACATCTGTGAAAGTTTACAGCATTTTAAACTAGAAACTGAGTTTGGCGTCTTTAGATTCGACGTCTTGACTCAGTTCTGTTCTGAACAGTGAATCATAATTAGAGATGCACTGATCAGATATTAATATCTGTATCTGTCCATTATTGGGGAAAAAATCCAGATTGGTATCGGTGATCCATACGGTCAAATCTATTCAATCTAGTTCTATACTTTGTGCTCTGAGTGACGTCATGCTTTTCTATTTATTTTATATTTAAATTTCCTAACTGAACTTTCTAAACCAACAATTTGTTGCCGTTTATTTTTACATGTTTAACCAAGTTGGTCAACTTGTTTGTTTCTTTATTTTACATTTGCTGCTAAACTCCTAATTGCTCTGACTGAAAAAATTTAAATAGTTTTAATTTGTTTTGAAGCTATTTGTGTATTTCAGTGATCTGCATTGGTGCAGAGTTATCAAATAAATGTGTAATTTAGGACATTATGTCTTTGTTTGTTAAAAAAGAAACATTTAAAGTCCTTCAGTTGTTATCGGTATCGGCTGATGCTAAACCTCAGATATCGGTATCGGGACCGGACGTGTAAGAAGTGGATCGGTGCGTCTCTAATCAGGATTATTGCAGGTGAAGGAGCAGCGCTTCACCCGAGCAGCAGCAGCTTCTCCGCCACATGGTGGTGGCCGTTACGAGCTGCTAGCATCAGCGCCGTCCAGCCGCTGTGTCCCGTCTCGTTGAGGAGTGAAGGGACGTTGGACAGGACGGTGGACACCTGGGACAGGTCTCCTCTTGCTGCAGCGTCCAGAAACTTCTCCAACATTTCCTCTTTGGCGCTCAGCTGCAAACTCGTCATCTGGAAAAACCAAATAATCTTCTGTGAGACGTAAACCAGCTGCTCTAATCTTACTAACAGCTTTATTTATCAGTTACCTTCAGTCACCGATTCGGTTTCTGTGGGATTTTGAAATGCAGATGCTTCTCAGTAAATTAGCAAATCATTTCTCAAAGCTAAATGTTCGGTTTCAAAACTGAATATTTTAACTAAACACTGAGCTCCAACTACATATTTAGTTAGCAAACTAAATATTTAACTCTAACTAAATATTTTATTAGCAGGTTAAATATTTAGCTCCACCTTTTGTGTTATGAAGCTTAAGTTTTCAAACTGAATGTCTGAAAACTTATTGCCACAACATTTAGCTTGTTAGCTAAATATTTAGCTCCCACTAAATAAAATTGACTCACTGCGGTCTTCATCGTAGACCTCAGTGTCTGTGGTGAAAGCCATAAAAATCACATTTATTTACTAAAATGTCTACAATTTAAATTTTATTTAGTTTTCATTTTTGTAAGTCGGAATCATCAGAGTTAAATAAGTATATAACTCTGTTATTTATCTATTTTTGTTTCAGTGGTACAGAAAAAAAAGGAAAATAAATAAACTTTTAATGAAGAAATAATTTGACTCGAGTCAAAAGCCGAAAGTCCTCTGTGCCTTTAAATATGTTCTCCCTCTCCTATTGGACCAGAGGGCCGTCAATCACAGCGAAGCCCCGCCCACACCCGGAACCACTTCCTGCTTCCTGGAAGTTAGAAACCTCGCATGTATTTTACCGATTCCTCTGGTTCTCCAACCCGCCTGGACACAGAACCACCGGGAGGTTTACGGCCCACCAGGACTTCAACTCCCGGAAACGACCGCCTGTAGTTTCATTTCCAGGTAGAAGATGGTCGCAACGCGGCGGCGTCTGCTCACCTTGCTGTTCGCCGCGTCCTTCTTCTGCTCACCTTGCTGTTCGCCGCGTCCTTCTTCTGCTCACCTTGCTGTTCGCCGCGTCCTTCCTCTGCTCTCCTTGGATAAACGGCGACGAGCTGCTGCGTTCAAAGGACAACACGGGAACTGTGCTGCGTTCAGGTGCTGCCTGCACTGTAGGAATTCAGAGTTTTTTCTTGTAATTTTTCTTTTTTCTTGTTTTATTTCTTTTCTTTTCTCCTCAAAGCCATGTCCTCACGTCTCCAGCTTCATAGTTTCGATGTGTTATGCATTTGATTAGTAGTTCTGTTATATTTCTCAAAGTCTTTAATTTTTTACGGCGCTTAAAATAATATTTTTGTGGTTTCCAACCGGATCTGGAACCGAACCAACTTTATTTATAAAGCGCTTTAGCGCAACCACAGCTGATACAAAGTGCTGTACAGTAAAACACAACATAATAAAATAAATAAATAAAAAAGAGGCACAATTAAGCAATTTCACTTCAGACATAAAGTATAAAAATATGCTGCCAAACTTTTCAGCCTGTTTCCTCAAAATATTCTAAAATACATATTATTTTCTTCTATTTATTTAAAAATATATGGAATACAATAATTGTATGAATTTGATAAAAAGATTAAAATATATTTTACTAAACATTATTGAATAGTAATTATTATTATTATTTTAATTTCATGATGTATTTATTTTTAATGTTTCATAGTTTCAGCTGGAGAAATGGGAGCATGTCCCTTTAAATACTGTAACCTCAGGGCTGCATTATTGCTTTATTATATTATATGAAGTTTCTCCGTCTTTATGAAACCAGACATAAAAAAAAAATCAACCAAACTTGTTTTGTTAATATTTTATTAAAATCACCTACAAAATTAATACAAAATAAAAACGATGTTTTCAGAGGAATAAAACGTAACTGAACACCTGGATTTGAACACATTACATTAAATGTTGACCGTAATTAATTAAAACGTCTTCAGTCAGGTGAAGCCAATAAACAGCTTTATATTAGAGAAGTTAATGACGCCGCCGGGAGGAAACCTGGAAACCTGGAGTCTGGAGGAAACCTTGAAACCTGGAGTCTGGTCATGTAAATGTGGAATAAATAATCGGCGACACACACCGTGCCGGTACCGGTGCCGGTACCGGTACCGGTGTGTGTGTTATGAGTAGAAGGTGAGGACACTCTGGTGGTTTCCTCGGACCAGCAGCAGCGGAGGAAGGTCTTTGGACAGCGTTTCCAGCCAGCACATGTAGAGGGCGCTAGACACGGTGCCCTTCCTGGCCAACGGCATGCTTCTGCTCACACACACACACACACACACACACACACACACACACACACACACACACACACACACACACACACACACACACACACACATTATATTTATCAAAAACACCTAAAATAAAGCTAAAGAAGACACAATAGCAGTGATGTGCTAATGCGCTAACAGCAAAGCTAACTTTTCATTCAGCGCTTTAGCATGTAGCGCACTTTGCTTCCCCTACATACATTTTTACAGATAAAATAATTTGCTGTTTTGTAAACTTTAGCTGATGAGCTAATGGACTAAATTAGTTTTTCCAGAAAATTCCAAGGCGCTAATTTACTGAATTATAAGCTTTTGGTTGAAGGTTAAAGTGAATTAGAGCTAATGTTTCATGTAACACTTCAGCATTTTTGCTAACTTTAAAAAATATTTACTCAGTTATACTTATTAAAAGTTTTGCTAATAGTGGAGCAAATTTTTCATTTAGCTTTAGTTTCTACTAAATTAGCTTTTCATAAGAAACTAAAGCACTAATTTACTTGGCTGTAAGCTGTAATAATATTCCACTGATGTGCTAATAGCTGACCTGATGTATCTGAGCATTTTAGCTAAGTTTGAAAATGTCCAAATTAAATTGGTGCTCAAAGGCTGAAGCTCACGTTCAGATGTAATTTGAATTAAAGTTAGCACTTTAGCATTAGCAGAGCTAATGTTTATGTTTCAGCTAACTCTGAGCTGATATCAGGTTTATTGTAACAATAAATCTGTTCGTTTCTGTCAAAGGAAGCTGAAGCAGTTCTTACACCACGATTAGCTTGGCGCTGCTGGAGTGTTCCTTCAGCAGCTCGTTCAGTCGGATCTGACGGTTGGTCTGGAGGAGAAATCATACATTCATCTTGGTGTCAGTGATGAGTTCAGGTTTTTAATCGGGGTCGGTGAGTGAGAAGAGGGAACCTTGGCTTTGTAGAGCTCCAGCTCGTTGTCGGTGATCCTCCAGGGCTCCTGGGCCTTCAGCCTCTCCGCCGCCTCCTGCTCCATGTCGTCCTCCTTCAGCCGGTACGGCTCGGTCAGCTCCTTGAAGCTCAGCTTGCTGTCACAGCAGAAACACTGTTGGAAATGTCTTTACGACGCAGTCGGCTGCAAAGATGGAGCTACGTTTGGCGTCACACTGGAAACGTTTCCTGAGATTTATGGTAGATTTACCAGCTGAGTCTCCATTGAATCGGAGACTAAACCCCGTCGGGGTTAGCTAAACCGGAAGGCAGCAGGCGTTTGGGTCTTACTTGTGTTTCTTGGGTTTCACGTTGATGTCTCCGAGGACGTTGATGTCGGAGAAGTCGATCCTGAACCTGCTGAGCAGCGTGGCCATCCTGCAGAGACGCAGCAGCAGCTTGGAGACAGAAAACAGCGGGGCAGAAAACGTGAGACGGAGACTCACGCTCGGCGGTCGTGGTCGATCCGGTTGATCTTCCCGCCGATGAAGACCCGGATCCTGCAGTCGCCCCATTTGCTCCTGTTGGTCAGCAGGTAGGGGATCAGCAGAGTCAGACCTGCAGGAAAACACGAAAAGCAGGTTTGTTTTCACTCAGGCAGGATTTCCTCTGTTCTCTGGTTTAAAGGATTGAAGAAACATCTGAACGGTTCAGTAACCTGCAGTGAAAATGGAAAACGGAACCTGACAGTGGTTCTGTCTGAATGTGGGTTCATAAGTTTGGTGGGATAATTTTTAAAATCTGACCTCCGTCGTCAAACAGCCACCAGACGTCGATGGTTCCCTTCCCCTGTTTCTTCTTGAACATCTGGCTGCTCTCCAGCAGACGCTGGTCCGTCAGACTCAGAGGACTTTTGGTAGCTGCAGAGTAAAACATTTAACCTCTAAATGTGACGAGCAGTGATTAAAAGCAGCAGTTTTAGATTTATTCCCCTTGTTACAATAAACCTGATATCAGCTCAGAGTTAGCTGCGCTAACCATAGAGAACCAGTCATAAACATTAGCTCTGCTAATGCTAAAGTGCTAACTTTAATTCAAATTATACCTGAACGTGAGCTACAGCCTTTGAGCACCAATTTAATTTGGACATTTTCAAACTTAGCTAAAATGCTCAAAGATACATCCGGTCAGCTATTAGCACATCAGTGGAATATTATTACAACTTACAGCCAAGTAAATTAGTGCTTTAGTTTTTTATGAAAAGCTAATTTAGTAGAAACTAAAGCTAAATTAAAAATTTGCTCCACTATTAGCAAAACTTTTAATAAGTATAACTAAGTAAATGTTTTATAAAGTTAGCAAAAATGCTGAAGCGTTACATGAAACATTAGCTCTAATTCACTTTAACCTTCAAACAAAAGCTTATAATTCAGTAAATTAGCGCCTTGGAATTTTCTGGAAAAACTAATTTAGTCCATTAGCTCATCAGCTAAAGTTTACAAAACAGCAAATTATTTTATCTGTAAAAATGTATGTAGGGGAAGCAAAGTGCGCTACATGCTAAAGCGCTGTTTCCTCTACCTCTGATGATGAGCGGGCTGCTCTGGTTGCTGTGGGTTTTGGATGGACAGGAATCCGAGTCCGAGTCTTTAGCAGGACCGACGGAAATCAGAACATCTTTGCTTTCCTTCGGCGGTTTCTCACTGGGCGACAGCAGCTCATCTACAGAGCAAAACATCTTTGTTTCTGACATTTCCTAAAACTTAGAACTGCATTAGAATGAATTTCAGAAGTTCAGGATGTCGATTCTGGTTCTTTTTATGCTCCGTCGTATTCTTGGAAAGGGTAGAAAGAAGAACTGAGGATATGAATTTGGAGAAAACGAAGCTGTCGGACGTTGAAAACTGACATATTTACAGTAAAAACTTGGAGGTACCTTGTCCTGGGATGTGAGAGATGTCCAGTCCATCCATCAGCCTGAGGATCACCACCCCAAACTGCAGGTCGAACGCATCACTGCAACGTTTAACAACGAAACTTTGTGTCACTAAAGATTCTTGGCATGTAGAGAAGATGAAGAAATCAGCAGGTCTGGAACAGAGACTAAAATATTCAGGGCAGAGTTCAGAAACGACGTGCTAACGTACGACGCTTAAAGATAACGTATGGTTACCATTTTTCTTTGCTGTACAAGATGCAGGTGACCAGATTAGCCTGCTAGATGCTAACCTATCCAAGGCTGATGTTAGCATATCCCAAGCTAATGCAAGCATATGCAAGGATAATGTCTACATATAAAGATAAGATACTTTATTGGTCTCCTGTAGGAGAAATTTGTCTAGGAAGCAGGCTATCCAAGGCTAACACTAGCTTATCATGCTAATGGAAGCAGGCTATCCAAGGCTAACACTAGCTTATCATGCTAATGGAAGCAGGCTATCCAAAGCTAACACTAGCTTATCATGCTATTGGAAGCAGGCTATCCAAGGCTAACACTAGCTTATCATGCTAATGGAAGCAGGCTATCCAAGGCTAACACTAGCTTATCATGCTAATGGACAGCAGGCTATCCCAGTCTAACACTAGCTTATCATGCTAATGGACAGCAGGCTATCCAAGGCTAACAGTAGCTTATCATGCTAATGGAAGCAGGCTATCCAAGGCTAACACTAGCTTATCATGCTAATGGAAGCAGGCTATCCAAGGCCAACACTAGCTTATCATGCTATTGGAAGCAGGCTATCCAAGGCTAACACTAGCTTATCATGCTAATGGAAGCAGGCTATCCAAGGCTAACACTAGCTTATCATGCTAATGGAAGCAGGCTATCCCAGGCTAACACTAGCTTATCATGCTAATGGAAGCAGGCTATCCAAGGCTAACACTAGCTTATCATGCTAATGGACAGCAGGCTATCCCAGGCTAACAGTAGCTTATCATGCTAATGGACAGCAGGCTATCCAAGGCTAACAGTAGCTTATCATGCTAATGGAAGCAGGCTATCCAAGGCTAACACTAGCTTATCATGCTAATGAAAGCAGGCTATCCAAGGCCAACACTAGCTTATCATGCTATTGGAAGCAGGCTATCCAAGGCTAACACTAGCTTATCATGCTAATGGAAGCAGGCTATCCAAGGCTAACACTAGCTTATCATGCTAATGGACAGCATAAGAAGTAGGTAATGTAGCAGATGACCAGCCTAGGAAAGCTAGTTAGCCTCTCCAAAGCTAATGCTAGCCAGTATTCTTGTGATTTACTGGTTCTGGTCGATCATTAATCAGATCAATGTCTATCTTTGGAATTGCTGTAGCTTCCTGCAACAAGGACGTTCCCACCGCTGGCTACCCATTATTCTTAATCTTGGCACTAAAATCGCACCATACACAGAGAGTTAGTGGATTCAGGTAAATTATGTTTTCAGGGAACTTTGGTGAGACCCAGAACTTTCTGGAGGAACCGTGTTTCCTGTCCGGATCTCGATCGGATCAGGACAATGAATGAACAGATATTTTTGATGTTCTTAAAATTACAACAGATAAGTTGTTGAATTTCAGCCCTCACTGTATTGTGTTGATGTAATTCTCCACGTCCCTCATGTTTCCGTCGCTCCAGTCGGTTTTGAAACCCATGACCAGCGTGTTGGGCTTCAGACGACCCAAACCAGCCGCCTGCAGCAAAGAGGTCATCATGGAGAATCTCTTAATGTGATTTTAACAGGTTTTAATCCACATGTCAGATCCGAGATCAGCCTTTTGTACCTGCAGGAGTAACTGCGCGCCGTGCCTCAGGTTGTCTGCAAAAACCGGAGAGTAAAAAGCCTTGATCCGTTTTTTAATCAGCCAGCGTCGACACCGAACGTAGTCCTGGGTCAGATCCTTGAGGTTTGGCCGCCGGGAAGCCTGGAGGAAGAGACGGAGACGCGGTTTGGAGAAACTGCTGCATGAAACATCCCCGCAGGGCGCTGAGTGCAGCTCGCACCGTCCTGACGTGACCGCAGACCATGAGGCTGACGTTCTTGGTGAACGAATGAACCAGCTGCAGCAGCGCCGGCCGGGAGTTTGGGTAACCGGCCAGAACCAAGCACTGCGGCCTGACGGGGGAAACACAGAGGACGCGTCAGGGGAAAAAAAACTTTTGGTGAGAATCTGTAAAGTTTCTGCAGAAGACCTGAAGTTTTTGACGTGGTCCTCGACGCTGGACAGGTTGAGGCAGTGGGTCAGAGCCTGGTTGTAGATCAGAGCCTGAGTGGACGAACCCCAGTTCACATCTAAGGGTTAAAACACAGGCAGAAACCAGACGGGAAGGAAAATATCAGTGATGAATTGAATAAAAAAAAAGTAGATGCACCAGCAGGAAAACTGCAGTAGCCGCTGCTCCACCCACAGAGGGCAGCACTGAGACACTTCTAGGCTTGATATTGCAGAATTAAACACATTTTCATAAAAATGTCCCAATTTGAACAAACAGAGCCCTTAAGAATCAATTTAGTCAATTTATCTGAAAAATACGTTTAGCTGAGGTTTAGTTGTCATGGTGACACTGCAGGAACAGAAAGTTTGTATTAACTGTTAATTAGTTATCTGCATTTTAATGATTTGATGACATATTGCATTATATTTAGTGTAGCTACTTCATGGTACATTCGTTTAATAATTTAATAATGTATTTGTTCATTTAAATTCGTCAGTTTTGGCCCTCCATACTCATCCACACCTCTGGCTTCTTTGGGATGGATGGATAAATGTGACTTAAACTAAACTAAAATTTAAAATATATGGAATTTTACATCTTTTAAAAACAAATCCATGACATGTTTCATTCAATTAACCTCTATAATGAATAATATGTTGAGATTTTACATTATTTTGGGGGTTATTATGACATTTTTAGTGTAGAAAAAACACGAGAAGCATTTAGAGAAGCATTTCCGCTGATGGTGAATATTTAAGTTCTTCTTCTGTGGTTTTGCCTCCGTCTCGTTCCCACCTGGTTTCTTGTATCCGACGTAGATGTAGAGGGCGAGGATGATGAGCAGCGTGACGAGGGCGGCCCACCAGTTGATCACAAACATCACGACGCAGCACAGGACGGCCCCCGCCAGGGAAACCCACATGTTGTAGTACTTAAAGCTAGGGCGCCACCCTGTGGACAAACAGGACATCAGCACGCCAGAGCGACTCCTGCAGGAACAAAGTTTGATTTTTCTGGGTTTAAACCTGGAGAGTTGGCCAGGGAGGCGTGGAAGACGGAGAAGTTGATGAGCGCATAAGAGGCCAGGAAGAAGTTGGAGATGATGGGAGCGATGATGTTCAGCTCGGCTGGTCGGACACGAAAACATTGTTTAGATATTTATTGTGCTTTTCTGTGAGAGGCTGGAGCTCCGCTGCCCACCGATGAGGATGAAGGCGAGGCCGATGCAGAAGGTCAGGACGTATCCGCGCAGAGGCTCGTTGTTTTTCCCGTAACCCTTCGCAAAAATCCCCAGACCAGGATAGATGTTGTCCTTACAGAGAGCCTGCAGAGCAGCAGCTGCTGTCAGGAAATACATCCGGGAATGTCACAGTTTTCATTCATTTAAGACAAGAGGAAAGGAGAAACTGACGCGATCCACTTTTAGGCTTCCGTTGTCGTTAAACAACCAAAAGACTAATTAGTAAAATTATTTAAAACATTATAAAATGTATGTTAAATAGCCTAAACAACGGCTGCAAGTAAAACAGGATGAAATACAATTAGATGGAACAAAATTATAATAAAAAGAATTAAACACAATGAAAACCTGCACTAATTTCTATTAAGACAATAAAATGAGATAAAAGATGCATATTAAAAAGGGTTAAAAAAATAAAAAACCTCAAATTGTGGATGAAATAACAAAGTTTTCCTCTGACCTGGAAGACTTTGGGTGCGCTGACCAGGGAAGCTAAAGCTGAAGACAAAGTAGCTGAGAAAATCCCTGCAGTGATGAGCGGACCGAAGTACGACACCAGACTCATCACCTGGACACACACACACACACACACACACACACACACACACACACACACACACACACACACACACACGGTCGAATGGCTGCTACATCCTCACACATGAAAACATTTATTATTTATCCAGAACTTCTCTTTTCATCGCTCAGAGCTGCTTCAGAAACAGAAATAGAGGCTGAGAGCCTCCTGGGGTCACAGCCGGCCCAAGACATAAGCAAGTTAACATCCGGGCCACCAGGGGGCTCCAAAGAGCACCAGCTAGCATAATAATATATATATATATATTGAAAATAACCTTGAATAGTACAAACTAAATGCTATTAAATAAGAATGTATATCAAATCAAATATGACATGTAAAACTTATCAGCTGATGTAAGTAACATCAGCGGCCGGGATGAGGCTCAGTGCCTCCAAATCCGAGGCCGTGGTCTGGAGCCGGAAAAGGGTAGAGTGCCTCCTCCGGGTCAGGGGGGTCGTCCTGCCTCAAGTGGAGGAGTTTAAGTATCTGGGGATCTTGTTCATAATGAGGGAAGAAGGGAGATCGACAGGTGGATTGGGGCAGCGTCTGCCGTGAAGCGGGCGCTGTACCGGTCCGTCGTGGTGAAGAGAGAGCTGAGCCAAAAAGCGAAGCTCTCGATTTACCGGTCGATCTACGTTCCCACCCTCATCTATGGTCATGAGCTTTGGGTCATGACCGAAAGAACGAGATCACGGGTACAAGCGGCCGAAATGGGTTTCCTCCTCCGCAGGGTGGCTGGGCTCTCCCTTAGAGAGAGAAGCTCGGTCATCCGGGAGGGACTCAGAGTAGAGCCGCTGCTCCTCCACGTCGAGAGGAGCCAGTTGAGGCTCGGGCATCTGGTCAGGATGCCTCCTGGACGCCTCCCTGGTGAGGAGTTCAGGTCCCACCGGGAGGAGGGGAGACCCAGGACACGCTGGAGGGATGATGTCTCTCTATGGCCTGGGAACGCCTTGGGGTTCCTGGAGGACCTGGAAGAGGCTGGAGAGGGAAGTCTGGGCCTCCTGAGGCTGCTGCCCCCGAGACCCGACCCCGGATAAGCGGAAGAAAATGGATGGATGGATGAATGGTTACTTACAAATAACTAAAATAAAATGGCGCATTTAATATTCTGCATCTCAAAATATTTTTTTCATTTGCTACTCGGTTAAATTAAAATGCCACATTAAAAGACATGATGTGAGTTAATTACACATGATGCTAATTCTGGTAGCGATGTTAAACATGGTAGAAATGATAAAGCATGTAGTTCTGGGGCCCCAGAATGAAAATCTGCTCTGGGCCCCAAAGAGGCCTTGGCCGGCCCTGGCTGGGCTGCAACAGACACTCCAGAGTCCTGCGGTCACGTTAGCAGCAGCGTGTGTGTTGGAGCGCGCTCAGTGAGATCAGTGTCAGCGGGTTGGAAGTGAGCGCAGGCGGCGGCCATAATGCGCTCATTCAGGTCCGACCAGCACGAATCTTGTGACCCAGAACAACAGACGGCATTATCTCTGTACGGCTCTCTGCGTGATGCTGAGAACCGCTCTGTTTGTAACACACACACACACACACACACACACACACACACACACACACACACACACACACACACACACACACACACACACACACACACACACACACAGTCTGAGGGCATCTTCTCTCCCTCAGCTTCACTCCAACACCTTCTAACCAGATTAAGTTATGACAGTTTTCTGCAGCAGCAGAAATGATGATGGCGTCCTGCTGTTGGCGCGGCGGCGGCGTGTGGACGGCCGTGACGTGTTTTGTACTCTGGGAAGTGGGACGGCCTTGTGTCCTGTCACGGCATCGCCAGCGGCCAGAGAGCGATGGGCCTCCGGGGAAAACAATGACGGTGGGTGTGTTGCTGCACGTCACTCTCTGTCCGCTCTCTGGCCTTTACGTAACACACATTCCCAAGATTCTCTGCATCTTTCCTCAAATATCAAATATCTTAGCCGCTCTTCAAAACAGGAAAGACACAAGAACATGGTCCTCATAAAACACCGTGAGATCAGTGGCCCATATCTGCTCAGACCATCAACTTCTCAGTAAGCTAAATATTTAGCTCCCAGCATTTAATAAGCTTTTAATCTGAAAAGTTGACTTTGAAAATTAATTTTTGTTGTCATGACAGAATAAATAACCCAAAATATGTGTGTGTAACAGCTTTAAACACACAACAAACAGGATCATAAAAATTGAAAATACATTCAACAGAAACAATTTCAGTTTAGATGTGTAATACTTTTACCAGGATTACCATAAACTGTGACTTTTCATTCTTATTTATTGTGTTATTGGTGTCAGATTAAGAGACTTTATAACACTGAAGCTCTAATAAGATAGATCAGATTTTATTACAGAATCTACAATAAGATCGTATTTGGTCTTTAGCGCATTCAAATTTATTAATCAGTCACGTAATTTGTAAAAAAAAAAAAAAGTGCAATCGCTTTTTATCCTCAGCCGGAACCTTTGCATTCATGCGTTTCTGGTGCGACCTTAAATCTGACGCACAAGCTACATCCACAAACAACAATGAGAGCCGACCAAGCTGCTTCCCTCGGTGCACTGAGGGTTAATTTCTGCTTCTAAAACCGACGTGTCGGAGCGCTGGAACAGTTAAAGTTGTGCTAAACTCAGTTAGCCTATTAGCAAAGCTATTCAAGCCTAGGGCTGCACAGTGGCGCAGTTGGTGGGGCTGTTGCCTTGCAGCAAGAAGGTTCTGGGTTCGATTCCCGGAGTTTGCATGTTCTCCCTGTGCATGGTGGGTTTTCTCCAGGTACTCCGGTTTCCTCCCACAGTCCAAAAACATGACTGTCAGGTTAATTGGCCTCTCTAAATTGCCCCTAGGTGTGAGTGTGTGTGTGCATGGTTGTGTGTCTCTGTGTTGCCCTGCGACAGACTGGTGACCTGTCCAGGGTGACCCCGCCTCTCGCCCGGAACATGAGCTGGAGAGGAACCAGCACCTCCTGACCCCACTGAGGGACAAGGGTGCAAGAAAATGGATGGATATTCAAGCCTAAAGTAGCATCTCGATGCTAAACACGTAGCAGCAACACCATCCACAGTCCCCTCTGCGATGAGGTAATTACACTGAGGTGTTTGTACCTGGAAGTCGTTCATCAGGCCGAACTGACAGCCTCCTTCCTTGCAGATGGAGAAGTCGTAGCCCAGCGTACAGGCGGCGTCTGTGCAGTTCACCGTGTCGCTCACCGTGTCGTTGTGGTCGCCAGTCGCATCTCTGACGATACAGGAACCTGAGAGAAACAGCGGCAACTTCACTGATGGAGCAAAAACAGCAACGACATTTCATCTGATTTTAAACCAAAAGAGTCTAAAAAAGAATGTAATACAAAATATACAAATAATTAATTGTCCCAGAAGTTGTTGGAATAAACAGTAATGTTGTTGTTTTGAGACCATTTTCATGTAATATATTAAAAATACCATCTAAAACTCCACAATGCCACTGGAAGACATTTTAAAAATCCAAAATAAAATAACCAGATGCAATAAATAAAACAGAAATAACAATTTCACACATCCTAAACCATTAATAATATGGATCATAAGCAAAATTGCATATAATTACTAATCAAATCGGAGCTCATTTTAATTTAGCACGCAATTAATTGACTAATTGCTTATTGCAACGGGCTTAAATATATTATTTTCAGTTTAGCTGAACATTAGATCTTTGTAGCTAAAATAAAATCGTGTATATTTAACTGAACCTGCAGAAACGGCCACAGCCACGTAGGTGAGGCCTGTGACCAGGATGGCCAGCAGCGTTCCTTTGGGGATCGCAGACTGAGGGTCCTGACGGCACAGAAATGAAAACATTCACTTCAAAACAAGAAAAAAAAATCAAAACGAGTCTTTTTTGGTGTCCCAACACAGAGCCCTGAGGAACACCAGATATTTTAAAATGGGTATCTGACAGAAATGTAAACAGATTCCATATTTATTCAATAAAAACGCACAGCGAGGTCACCGGAGATGTTGGCTCCTGCTAGGATCCCAGTGGCAGCAGGGAAGAAAATCGCAAACACGGAGAAAAACGTCTCTTCTTCTCTAAAATCTGGACCGAAGTTCTCAAAGAGGATGGCAGCTGAGAGACAGGAGAGTTAGAAAAGAGCCGAATAAAACCCGGAGTAAGAGGACGGCTGGCGTGTGGGATGTGAACTCACTGTGGTAACCAAAGAATCCTTTGGGCTCTTTGCTGTCCACCGGGATGAACGTGCCCAGGAAGTAGTTAGCGATAGCCGCTAGCAGGATTACCAAGAGGACGATCTGAGCCTGATGGATCAGAGAACCAAAGGAGTAAAGGGTCATTTCAAACTTTTCCTGATTCAGTTACAGAACCGCACAAACAGGAAGCAGAAACATTTTACCAAGTATTTTTGGTTTTGGTACAAATATCTTCCTACAGTTAAGGCTGAAGAAAGTTTACAGCAAAATTAAATGAGTTTGTTTTAACTCAATAATTCATTAATTTTGATTAAAAAGTTCTAATTACCCTGAGATTATTTCATTTATGACAAAACATTTTCCCAGGTTATAAATGAAATAATGTGTTAATATAACTAGAACTGTTTCATCAAAATGAAGCAATTAATGCATGTATGAATGGATGGATGAATGGATGGATGAATGGATGGATGAATGGATGGGTGGATGGATGGATGGTTGGATGAATGAATGAATGGATGGATGAATGGATGGATGGATGGATGGATGGATGGATGGATGGATGGATGGATGGATGGATGGATGGATGGATGGTTGGATGATAGTTGGATGGATGGATGGATGGTTGGATGATAGTTGGATGGATGGATGGATGGATGGATGGATGGATGGATGGATGGATGGATGGATGGATGGATGGACGATGGATGGATGGATGGATGGATGGATGGATGGATGGATGGATGGATGGATGGATGGATGGATGGATAGATGGATGGATGGATGGATGGACGATGGATGGATGGATGGATGGATGGATGGATGGATAGATGGATGGATGGATAGATGGATGGATGGATGGATGGATGGATGGATGGATGGATGGATGGATGGATGGATGGATGGATGGATGGATGATGGATGGATGGATGATAGATGGATGGATGGATGGATGGATGATAGATGGATGGATGGATGGATGATAGATGGATGGATGGATGGATGATGGGTGGATGGATGGATGGATGGATGGATGGATGGATGGATGGATGATAGATGGATGGATGGATGGATGATGGGTGGATGGATGGATGGATGGATGGATGGATGGATGGATGGATGGATGGATGGATGGATGGATGGATGGATGTTGGGAAGTCAGTCTAATAAGTTTAGTCTTATTAAATCCTAATACACTGTAAAAACTGTTGGGTTATTTTTAACCCAGCAGGTTTTACAGTGTAGGATTTTTGCACTAGATCTTAGACTTATTAAGTCTGTGATGCGTTTTGACCCAAAAGAAAAATAAAACTTTATTTAACTCAAACAAAATGTCCGCATTGATCCGTAAAGGAAAGAACTTTATAAAACCCTTAAACTGTAGAAAGTTTTTCTAGATGCTCCATCAACACATGGATACTGTTTAAAAAATCCGCCATGTTTCTTTTGGTGAATCTGTAAAAACTAACAATCACTTTTAATAAACCAAACTCATAATTTCCCGTTTTTCCAGGCTTCCTCACCTTGGCTTCCCACTCCATCCCGGCCACAGAGATTCCCAGCAGCAGGATGACGGTCAGCGTCCCGACGATGCGAATGTCGTTCAGCTCGTCAGTCATCAGCGCGTCGACGTCCTGCAGGGAAACGTTTCCTTTTAGGCCCGATCTTCATCAGACTGACGGTCTAAAGTATCTCATAAAACTCTTACACTGAGCATCTCAACGACCGTCTCAGCAAAACCCACGACGTACATGGCCACCGCCACGGCGTTGGCGAAGGCAAAGATGAGACCGATGGAGCCTCCGAACTCCGGACCGAGACTTCTGGAGATCAGGTAGTACGCTCCACCTCAGGTAGTCATTAATAAATACTGTTACAGCTCTTAGATTGTCTTTATCAATGATTATAGTAACAATTTTCACAACATTTTCTCTGATAATATTGAATCTTCGGCTAATATTGTGACTTTATTCTGTCTGGTCCTGATTCTGTGTCACGCAAATATGATTTATTTCAGTCCTAAAGTCGGAGACAAATAGATTTTAGTTGTGGTTTGTACTGAATCTCTCGGTTCCTCACCTCCGCGCACGAAGCCGTTGGTCGCGATGGCGGAGGTGGACAGGCCGGTGATGGTGGTGACCAGAGTGGCCATGAGGATGATGGCGATGGTGAGTCCTGTTCCACAAAAACACACGAGCCGTTAAAAACCTGAACGAAAACACGGTTTTTCATCAGATCCGAGAATAAAACCCAAACAGGAACAACTTCAACTCCAACGTTTCCACCCACCGATTCCAGCCTGACCAACGATCCAGGACATCCTGATGAAGAGCATCACTCCCCAGATGTTCAGCATGCAGCGCACCTGGAACACGTTTCTACAGGTTAGCGACACCTGACTGCCGCAAACACGCAGCTTATCTGAGACTCCAGCTGTCGGCACCGACCAGGACGCCCTTCACCCAGCCGAACTTCACCGCTCCTCCCTTCGCCTCCTTCGCCATCAGCGCCGCCGCCTCCTCTGCGGCTGACGGCTCCTCGCCGTTGACCAGGCCGTCCCCGAACGGCTCCTGAAGGGAGAAGGAACGACAAAGAGACGGAATGTCAGGAAAAATATACAAGTAAACCAAGAAAGTAGGTCAGAGTTTCAACATTTGTTTTCTAAATTCTTCAGCGCTTCTTTGGTAGGATGACGTATCGTTACGTCATCCTACCAAAGGATGACGTAATGATAAGAACGAGGAGCTACATTCCATCCAAAAAACTGACATTTTGAGATTAGTTTCAGGAATTTACGAGAAAAAACTTGGAAATTTCTGAGCCTGAAAATTTTTAAGTTTTCTAGAAAAAAAAACTAATAAATTCTTCTATTAATCTTAGAATTTTTCTTTAAAATAAAGGAAATTTCTGAGTCTGAAAAGTTGAAATTGTGAGATTAACCTCAGAAATGTTCTAGAACCTCAGAAATGTTCTAGACAAAACAGGAACATTTCTGAGTAAGAATAAAAATTTTAGACATTTTGAACTTTTGTACATTTTCTGAGTTTCAAAAAAAAGACAATCTGTTACAGAATAGGAGTTTTGAGATCATCTCAGAAATTTTCTAGAAAAAAAGTGGAAATTTCTGAGCTTGAAAAGAAGAAAATTTGCTAAAAATAAGTCAGAAATTATGAGATTAATCTCAGAAAATTTCTAAAACAGAAGTAAATTTCTGAGGAAACAATTATTGATGTCTGAAATGTTTAAAGAGTGAAAAAATGATTAAAGTTTGTCGAACAGAATCTAGACCAGAGTTTCCTGCTCGTTTGGCTCTGTTGACCCTGTGGGGCCTCTACGTTTACAACATGGGCGGTTCTAGTTGGGGGCCATCAGGGGCCCGTGTCCCTGCGGAACTGAGGGAAAATAAAGTTTAGAGTTTGAATTGACAGAGCAAGTAAACTAAAACTACAGCTGAAAAACCACAAAGAAAAAAGTTTCATGTTTTTATGCTTTGATGCTTTTAAAACTAAACAGATTGACTGTAAATGCTGGTGATTGTAAATGGTGCTGTCTATCTAAACGTATCTATCCCAACAGAAACTATCCTTATTATTAAAGTATCAACAGCAGCATTTAAAGCGTTAGCATGAACCTGATGGTCGTCAGGCTAAATGAGGCTCCGTGTTTGTCAGACCTTCAAATCTCCAAAACTCACTGATAGAAAACATGCAGCAGAGAGAAAAAAGAAAAAAAAGAGTCTCTCTCTGTGTCACAAACAGGAACTTGGAGCTCGCTGAACTCTGATGGGACGAATTTCAGCCGTTTGTTCAGATAAAACGAGGTTTTTATCTACAACATTCCCACTGAGTCTGGAGTGAAACGAAGGAAGAATGGTGGAGGACCTGTGATGCTGTGGGCCGGTTGTTCCTCCAAAGGCCCTCGTTAGTTGGAGCCATGATCAAGTAATGGAAAAATATCTGTTAGCTTCTGCCAGAGATCTTAAAAAAGATTCGTTATCGGTTCATTCAGCCAGAAAAACCTTAAATCAGCAGGAAATCAGCCACAGACTCAGGTTTTATTCATCAATAATTTATCAGATCAAAACTAATGTTTTGCAGTTCATTAGACTTTCTGTGCAAATAAAGTCAAATGTACGGAAGAGGATAAGGGACACTGAACAAAAAGTTACTTTTTTCCCTCAGAATTATCAGAAAAAAGTCTAAAAATGTAAAACATTAAAAATCAGAATTAAATCTCCGAGTCTTCGCTCTAATGTTCCTCCAACTAAAATGACTTTGAACTGATTATTGTTACTTTATCGAGCTCGTCGTGCAGCTCCGACAGCGACGGTCTGGTGAGTTTCTCCCCGAACGGCGCGGCGGTCTGCCGGTAGAACTCGATGTTCGGCACCGCGTCGATGGTGTTGTGTCCGAAGGTCCGCATGTAGTAGGTGTTGGAGTGGGAGTCTGAGATGTGGGTCTGCCCGGTGCCGGTGGAGTGGAGGCTCACGGAGTCGCTCTTCGCCGTGTCCGGCTCGTGGAAGACATCCGGCGGGGGCCCGATGTCCGCGGCGGGGCCCAGGCCCGGGTCCATGAAGCCCACCACCTTGAAGCGGCCCTTGGACTCCTCTGGAGCCGGGGCCTGGGCCGGATCCGCGGAGGACGAGCCCTCCGTCACCACATCCACCTGGAAGCGGCTCTGCGCGGAGCCGCCGGCCCTCAGCGACGGTTTCCTCTCCGACATGATTCAAACGGTAACAGAGGGAAAGTTTTACTGCTCCGAACTGGACCCGTCACTTCACAGACATACCGTCCGACAAGCTGAGTGGAAACAGGAATCCGATATGAAACGAAGAATCTAGAAACAATGTTTTCTCTCCTGCTGAGCTCCGGATGGACGCGCCAGGACGCACAGCGGAGATGCGCAGTCGGTGCGTAAAGGACACCGAACCCTGCAGCAACTCTGCGCTTTTCTCCCTCACATGATGAATCAAGCGCTTTATTGAGACGAGTGCGTCTCCTCCTCCCTCTGCGCTGCTGGGGAGCTGAGGAGGAGGGGGATGAAGGCCATTACGCACGGAGCGCATCAGAACAATCAACACAAAACAAACTTGCACAACTGAAGAAGAAGAAAAAACAAGTTAACTTTAGTTAAAAACATATTTATACTTGTAGCCTTTGAAACCAGCAGGAAATGAGAATATTGGCGATAATCTGCAGGTTTGGTGCGCAGCTCCGTTTTAGACAAAGCCATTTGTTATCGGTGACACACTGAGACATTCACACAGATCCGCGGCGGGATTAGCATACAGAGAACAACAGCCGCTTTCTGCGCCAAACACTGAACAACAAACCTGCGCACAGCTTCTGGTTCCGCAGCTAAATCACTTCATTTACACTCATTTTATCACTGAGCGGAGCGAATATAACACGTTTTATTAAGATTATTATCCCGAAACAGTTCAAGTTTCTGCTACACAGTTTTAATTCTGCTCAGTTTGTGATTTTTAAGAGTTTCTGTTGAGAAGCACCTGCTGATTAAATACAGTCACATGTCGAACAGCGACATCTGCTGGTTCAAAGTGGAACTACAGGACAGATTCAGCTGTTAGTGTCTGAAATTATCTGATGAATTTTCTGTTAAAACTGTCAAAAGTTACGAAACCAACATAACAAATAGGACGAAGAACATTTTTATATTCCATTTTGTTCCATCATCTCCCTCTTGAAGACGTGTTTTAGTTTTTAATGGATTATGGATATTTACAGTTTTCCAGATGAATCTTTTCTCCCAAATCATTTAAATAGTTCAGATTGCAGGCAAGTCAAACAGTTTTTATATTCCTGCAGAAAAATGTGTGGAAAATCAAAATCCTTCAGAAAATATGGAAACGAGTTGAACCTATTCTCATTTTATCACCAAACTTTAACATCCTCACTGATTAAAAAACCTTAAAATCTGCAAATTCTTTAACTTTTTTCTTCATCAGCTCCAGTTTTTTTATTTAAATATGAAAGGTAGTTGTACATTTCATTTCAAATTATTAATATATGTAGAAAGTTTTCTTCAAATGTTCATGCAGCAGATTAGTTTCTGTTGGTAATTGACCAGATGGTCAAACTAAAATAAGGAGAATAAAAATGAACCCAGGTTTTTAGTTTTGGTTTTAGTAAAGTATTTATGTTTCGCCTGCGGTTAAAGATTCCCCAGCTGAGCAGAAACGGATCATCAGCCGGGCTCAGTGGTCAGCAGGAATTAGGATTGACCCTGAGAAGAATCGCAGGAAAATCCTCCTCAAACAGCCGAAACCTCCAGACAGGAAACCGAAGACTGAAGCTGCTAATCATTTAGCCGACTTCGTCAAACTTCGGCCCTAAGCAGCTTCTAATGACCCACTTTTTAATCCTTCTGGTTTTCAATCAGATTAAATTATTAATCTGACAGAAATACTCAAATTTATTCGAGAAACTTCAGCAGCTTCTTTCCTTTAATCAACATTTTGTCACCAGTTCAGTTCAGGAAGCAGCAAACAATGAAACCACAACATCGTCTTAAAAATGGACAAATTACAAAAAAAAAACATTTTATTCATGAATAAAAATCAAAGATAAGTGGTATGTATATTTAACTGCTTTAAAGGTTTTCACATCCTGGATGTTTTATCTTTTAAATCAACATTTAGCTCTACTAACAACCGAAGTCGTGTTTAATATTTTAATCCTCGTTTTGCAGAAACTAGTTTGAATTTTGACATAAAAAAGTTTTTTGCTTTAGGAAAATGTTTGTTTGTTTGAAAAACTTTGTAACTGAAGCTTCAGTAAAAACTCAAACAGTCCTTTTTGTAAAAGCGGTGAAATAAAATCATGTTTGAAACACGAGAGAAAAAACAAGAAATGGACAAAACTAGAGCAAAAATAAACTTTTATTTAAAAAATAGATGATTACGTCCCAAAATGAATTCATTTCCCCAAAATAGCATTTATTCCTCAATAGATTTAATAAATCACAACATTTGAATGCATTAAAAAATTAACCCAGTTTTTGTCTGCACACATTAAATGTTAAATTATTTGAAATGCATATTCAAGTTTCCAAATAGTTTGAAATAAACTGAGTTTAAAACATGTTTGAGTAAAACACTGAATTAAAAAAAACACAAAACTGAAAAAACAAACATGAACCTGAAGTTATTCAGATTCAGCTACTAGAAATGTCCAAAAACTTGAGTAAAATCAGGAATAAATCTGAAATAATCATTTCCAGATGATTTTTTAAAAGTTTACTGGGTTTAATGCTGTAAGAAAAAAGACGTGAAAACTTTGGTCATTAGTTATTTAGCGACTAAGTCCAATTCTTTAAAGCTCCTGGCTGCTGTGCATATATTTGTTTCCACTTAGTCGTTTATTTTCTGTTTATTTTGCCTTTTAGAAAAAAAGAAAACAAGTTTTTGCCTCTATTTTTTTATAAAAAAAACTCACATTTTTTGATAAAAAAAGGTTTTGTGCTTCTATGAAAATCAGTCTGACATCACAAGAGTCACATGATCAACCACCGGATGTTACTGCTGCCGTAAACCATGAAGAAGAAGAAGAAGACAGGAAGTGGTTGGACGACGGCGGCGCTGCGTGTTTTTAACGACTTATTACAGGAACAAAATTATTCCTGTTTGATTTTAATCGCGTTTCTGATTTAATGGAAACGCTGCAATTATAAAACTCTGTTTTTCGACATTAGCTTAACATTAACACAGTTTAGCAAACATTTGTAACGGAAACGCAGCTACTGATTCCCACCAGCAGCTCCACCTTTGGAGATGTGTTTTGGCCTAGTCAAAGCCAGTTAATTGTTCTCATGGATCCAGTTTGGTTCCGATTGCTTCTTTACAGCTATGAGGTGCAGATACTTCTCCTGCAGGTAGAGGGCGACGTCACTTTGTTTCTAAAAGTAGGTGTCAGTTTCACTGCCTGCATGAATTTAGCAGAAAATGAGTCAGTTTACAGTTTGATCGATTTCTCAGGCCTCGGCTGCAGCAGGTTCCCGTTTTACTGCCTGCATAGAATAAATTAAATATTCACAGTTTATGTACAAAGCTCTCGTACTGGTTCCCAGTTCAGTCATGCAGCTTCTTCCAGCAGCCTCTGCAGATTCTTCTGGACCTGGAAACACAGACAGGCTGTCAGGACCATTCTGGACATGGAAACAAAACAACTGATTAGATTCATGTAGGTTAGATTTGATTATTGATACGATCGATATGATACTATTAATCGGTTCAAAAAGTTATGATGTAAATTATACAGTTAAATATTTTATGAGCAAAGTTAATCTGTAAGGTTTGAAGGAAGACATGCTACATTTAGTTAGAGCTAAATACTTAGCTCGCTAGCTAAATATTCAATATGGAGCTAAATATTTAGTTGGTTAGCATTTAGCTTCAAATAAATACTTAGCTCGCTAGCTAAATATTCAATATGGAGCTAAATATTTAGTTGGTTAGCATTTAGCTTCAAATAAATACTTAGCTCACAAGCTAAATATTCAATATGTAGCTAAATATTTAGTTGGTTAGCATTTAGCTTCAAATAAATACTTAGCTCGCAAGCTAAATATTCAATATGTAGCTAAATATTTAGTTGGTTAGCATTTAGCTTCAAATAAATACTTAGCTTGCTAACTAAATATTTAGTTTGGACCTAACAAAATACGTAGTTTGAAACTAAATATGAATCTAAACTGATATTTATAAACGACTGAATAAAATGTTGAAAATGAGCCGCCATCTTTTCTCCTTATGACAGACTAAATAATCCAAATTACTGCTGTTATTTTTTACAGTGTAACTGTAGAAGCGATCCACTGCAAACGTACGTCAGACTCAAATGTTGCTGTTTCCCAGAAACACAGTTCAGACTGAACAACGAGGATCGACTAACAGATCCACGGTTCTCTGGTCAGATCGCTGACTATTAATGATTGATTATTGCCAATCAGAGTTTTATCTGCTTTTTTACGTCTGTGAGTTGGACGAATAAAATTATTTCCAGAGATTAAAGGAGAATTTTGTGGATTGTTTAAAAGAAAAAAAAGCAAAACACACAAGAGAACCAGCAGATCTGTCGTTTCCAGTGATCCTCTGATTTCTGGAAAACTTTCTTAATTTGAGCCTCAGATGTTCAGAACCTGTCAATCATCAAGAGACGACGAGTTTTAATGGGATCAGGAAAAAAAACCTTCTCCAGCTTCAGCAGGTTGATGGCCAGCAGTTCAGAGAAGAGCTCCGTGTTCACATCAGGACTCCCAGAAAGGAAACTGCTTCTAGGAACACACACACACACACACACACACACACACACACACACACACACACACACACACACACACACACACACACACACACACACACACACACACACACACACACACACAGAGGAACATGGGAATCCTCTGAAAAATTCTGCATACATCAGCAAATATCTGCAGTTAAAGATTTCTGGACTTTTTTCTTTGCACCAAAAGTCGTCCAGAGTCAAAATTACTGCAAACAAAATGTAGGAAATCACAATTTATCGGACCGATACCGGCGGTGGTATCGGTCCGATAAGTAGAACCGGGCCGATGTTAACAAACCAAAGTTTATTTCCTTCTTATTGCTGTTTGTGTTTCAGCTGGTCTGTGACAGAGACGCTGCAGTGCAGAAGCAATGTGTGTTTTTATGGTGTGTGAAGTAGAGAGAAATATTTATAATGTTGGTAAAATTCAGTCTTTTCTACACATTTAAGTTTCTCAAACTAGATTTTTATTTAAAATAATTTGTTGAGATGATTGAGACTGAAACTCACTCATGATGCGTGAAATCGCTGATGGAGCCGAGAGCCGTCAGTTTCTGTTCCAGAGAAACGATCCTGAAGGCCAGATAGCAGGAAGACAGGACCAGAACGAGGACCCTGAGAGGGAACCGAGAGGGAACAGAGGGAGGAACCGAGAGGAGACAGAGAGGAGACAGAGAGGGAACCGAGAGGGAACAGAGAGGGAACAGAGAGGGAACAGAGAGGAGACAGAGAGGGAAACCGAGAGGGAACAGAGAGGGAACAGAGAGGAGACAGAGAGGAGACAGAGAGGAGACAGAGAGGGAAACCGAGAGGGAACAGAGAGGGAACAGAGAGGGGAACCGAGAGGGAACAGAGAGGGAACAGAGAGGGGAACCGAGAGGGAACAGAGAGGGAACAGAGAGGGGAACCGAGGGGGGAGCCGAGAGGGAACAGAGAGGGAACAGAGAGGAGACAGAGAGGAGACAGAGAGGAGACAGAGAGGGAAACCGAGGGAGGAGCCGAGAGGGAACAGAGAGGGAACAGAGAGGAGACAGAGAGGAGACAGAGAGGAGACAGAGAGGAGACAGAGAGGGAAACAGAGAGGGAACAGAGAGGGAACAGAGAGGGGACAGAGAGGAGACAGAGAGGGAACAGAGAGGGAACAGAGAGGGAACAGAGAGGAGACAGAGAGGAGACAGAGAGGAGACAGAGAGGAGACAGAGAGGGAAACCGAGAGGGAACAGAGAGGGGATCCGAGAGGGAACAGAGAGGGGACAGAGAGGAGACAGAGAGGGAAACCGAGGGAGGAGCCGAGAGGGAACAGAAAGGGAACAGAGAGGAGACAGAGAGGAGACAGAGAGGAGACAGAGAGGGAAACCGAGGGAGGAGCCGAGAGGGAACAGAGAGGGAACAGAGAGGAGACAGAGAGGAGACAGAGAGGAGACAGAGAGGGAAACCGAGAGGGAACAGAGAGGGAACAGAGAGGAGACAGAGAGGAGACAGAGAGGGAACAGAGAGGGAACAGAGAGGGAACAGAGAGGGAAACCGAGGGAGGAGCCGAGAGGGAACAGAGAGGGAACAGAGAGGAGACAGAGAGGAGACAGAGAGGGAAACCGAGAGGGAACAGAGAGGGAACAGAGAGGGGAACCGAGAGGGAACAGAGAGGGAACAGAGAGGGGAACCGAGAGGGAACAGAGAGGAGACAGAGAGGGAAACCGAGGGAGGAGCCGAGAGGGAACAGAGAGGGAACAGAGAGGAGACAGAGAGGAGACAGAGAGGGAAACCGAGAGGGAACAGAGAGGGAACAGAGAGGGAACAGAGAGGGACAGAGAGGAGACAGAGAGGGAAACGAGAGGGAACAGAGAGGAGACAGAGAGGGAACCGAGGGAGAGGGACAGAGAGGGAGAGAGGAACAGAGAGGAACAGAGAGGGACAGAGAGGGAACGAGAGGGAACAGAGAGGGAACAGAGAGGGGAACCGAGAGGGAACAGAGAGGAGACAGAGAAGGAAACCGAGGGAGGAGCCGAGAGGGAACAGAGAGGGAACAGAGAGGAGACAGAGAGGAGACAGAGAGGGAAACCGAGGGAGGAGCCGAGAGGGAACAGAGAGGGAACAGAGAGGAGACAGAGAGGAGACAGAGAGGAGACAGAGAGGGAAACCGAGAGGGAACAGAGAGGGAACAGAGAGGGGAACCGAGAGGGAACAGAGAGGGGACAGAGAGGAGACAGAGAGGGAAACCGAGAGGGAACAGAGAGGGAACAGAGAGGAGACAGAGAGGAGACAGAGAGGGAAACCGAGAGGGAACAGAGAGGGAACAGAGAGGAGACAGAGAGGAGACAGAGAGGGAAACCGAGAGGGAACAGAGAGGGAACAGAGAGGGGAACAGAGAGGGAACAGAGAGGAGACAGAGAGGAGACAGAGAGGGAAACCGAGAGGGAACAGAGAGGGAACAGAGAGGGGACAGAGAGGGAAACCGAGGGAGGAGCCAAGAGGGAACAGAGAGGAGACAGAGGAGACAGAGAGGAGACAGAGAGGGGAACCGAGGGAGGAACAGAGAGGGGAACGGTAACTGGAACATGAACCCAGAAACTCAGGAGAATAGCCCAACAAATATGACTGAAGTATCTTCAGTCATTGTGGACGGTGACAATGTGAACAGAAAGGATCTCCAGTAGCAGTCAGTCTTCAGAGAATCTGAGGAAGCTTCTGACTGAAGACTGTTGCTATGTGACATTCTCATGCTAACATGTTTTCCGTAACTTCACCAACGGGACCCATTATTATTCTCTCTCTGTGTGAATGTTTAGTAAACAAATCAGTGAAATATTAATTTGAATGAAAGAATGAATGAATCTTACAGAAACATGTAGATAATCAGCAGCGTGTTGAGAGAAACGGTTTTCATGACTCTGCTGTCGAACACGACCTCTGAACCTGGAAACAAAAAAAATTTAAATTTTTCTTTTTAAATTATTTTACTGATAATCAAAAAACATGGAAAACTTCAGAATCTAGTTAAATCAATCAGATATCTCAATCAAAATGAATATTTAGCAAAATGAAATTTGGTTTCTTCACCTAAAACATTAAACAAAAAAGATTCTGGAATGTTTTATCTTTGTTGTTAATCTTTTGGTTTATAAAGTTCAGCGTCTTTATCACAACATCCTGGTTAGAGTCAAAATGGCCGACGTTTTATTTTTGTTGTTGGACACACCTGACCACAAACGTTAAGACATAATTATTCCTTTCAGAGGATGAATCAGCAGAAAGTTCATCCGTGAACATGTGAGCAGAACTCACTGGACCGCAGCGAGTTCTGCTGCTTCTTGGTGCCGCTCTGCTGGTTCTGATGCTGCTTCTTCACTTTGTGCTTCTGCTCCGGAGAAGACGAGTTCCCTTTTTGCTTCAGGGCGTCCAGGAAGTGAGGGACGGGCAGGTGTGCTGGACAAAGATTTGGTTAAAAACTGAAAGTCATTTTTTGTTTTTCCACAACTTTTTATGTTAATCTGCAGATTCGACTTTTAACGGTTCTGTGATGACAGACGTTCCTCCGAATTATTGATGAAAACCTAGCAGATATTTCTGTAGAGCAAATTTAGACACGATGCTGCTACACACACTATTGGCCAGCATTTGCTTTAAATCAGCCAATCCAGGAGCAGCATTCATTTTCCTGGCCACTGATTGGTTGAATGCTGCGAATGTTGGCTGCATTAGTGCTCAGACAGTTTCACTCTGCATATTAAAGCATTTTCAGGTACATTTGGTGTTTGAACATTAAAATAGGCAGTAATAATCTAAAACTCCTGCGAATATTAGGAGGATCCACATTACTTTTTAAAAATACTGTTATTATTTCTTCTCAGTCAGAAATAATCCTTAAAGTTTTCATTTAAATTCCACTTTTAAATCATAGTAACTTGAGAACATTTCTGTTTATTTCATATTTTTATTCCAGTGCTTTAATCACTTGTGGTGTGCCTCAGGGCTGCATCCTGGGCCCACTGCTGTTCCTAAACAATATATGATGCTTCTGTTATTTTCAACCTTTAAATTGTTTGGTGCATCACATTCATCAGGCGTTCAAAGCTTCGCCCAGCGACTCCCTCCCACCTCACCACGACATCTGCTGCTCCTTATCCATGCTTTAGTTTTAGAGCGTCACGCTCTGCATGTGTGCTATGCATGCTGGGTAATGTGTAATGTAATCAGACAGACTAGACGGTACCGGCTATCTTATCGTAGTCTGGAGCCGGAGAGTCTGAGCTGCTGTTTTCCTCCAACTCCTGCTGTCTCTGCCTCACGACTCCGTCCAGGTCCACAAAATCCCTCTGCAGGAGAATTACACACAGCTGAGATAATAAAGGTCATATATATGAGAATAAGACTGAAATAGAAATCATTTTATGACTTTTATGACTTTCGTCTGGTAATTTTGAGTCTTTATTCTGATAATATTTTGACTTTTTTTCTTGTGATTTAAAAAAAAATTTTTAACTTGCACTGCAAACACTCAAAATCTTCCCAAGTAATGTTGGTCTAGTTTTCACTTTAAATATCTTAAGAAAACACAAACTTACAAGAAATATGAACTTTTATTAAGTCAATAATTCATTAATGTTGATGAAAATGTTCCAGTTCTATTTGCAGATAATTTCATTTGTAACGTGGGGAAAATGTCCTGTTAAAATCGAAATAATCTGCCAATGGAACTAGGACTTTTAAAATGAATATTAAGAAATTACTGACTTCAAACAGTAATTCCTCCTGTGTTTTGATGAAAAGTTTCCTGTCAGTGCAGGAAGTGTAAAAAGATATGTGCAGGAGAAGCTGAACCAAAATGTCTTCTCTCTGGACCCGATTCTCTCTGGACATTTTCCTGCCAAACTAATGAGAAATTAAGGCCAATCTATAAATAAACTAGGAAAATCTGAATAAATGAAAACATTTATGACTTGAAGTCGACTGTTTGGGTTTTCTAACAGGTTCAGGATGGATTAGCGCTGCTAGCTAATCGGTTACCGTCTCAATCCTGCTGCTTTAAAAGGCAGTGAAAACTGGTAATAACTGGTTTGAACTGGTTTCAACTGGTTTGAACTGATAATCTATCAGCCGGTTTGGTACGAAGCGGTGAGACGGACACCAGACTGGCCTGCTGATGATTCCCTCTGTGACCTTCCACAGGTCAGGCTGTAAAATGTTGAGTCATTTTGTGACCGCGAACTCACCATAGGAAAGGGGGTCAACAGCGGTGACCTCTGACCTCTGAAGCTGTGTGGAGCTGAGGAAGGAACCGGGCTGCTGCACGGACTCCTGCCCTGTGAACGTCAACACACCCAGACGCTTCAAATATTACGACTCTGAACGTTTTAATAAGTTAATTTAGCGTCGAAATGTTCAAATAAAGCAACAAACTGAGAGAAATCTGCCAGTTTACATCAAATAATTGGTTAAATGCTGAGTTTTCATGTCTCTGTTACACAGGAAATTATCCGTTTGATTCATCTTAAAAGCCAGAATATTATTTTAAAGTAAAGAAAATTTATTCCTAAAGCTGCAGTATGTAACTTTAATAAAAATATGTTTTACTCATTTGTTGAAACTGTGACTGTGTTCTCCCAGTGCTAACTAGAAACAACCAATCAGAGCCAGGAGGCGGGTCTTAGCGCTGTCAATCACCCTCCTCACTCTCTTTTATGCTGCAGATAGCATAGCCTGCCTCGGATGCTAACGCTAGTTAGCGTAGCCACCGACGACAGTGGAAAAATGTTTTTCCTGTAGCGTTAAGTAAACGAGGATGATGGACAGCACTAAGCCCCGCCTCCTGGCTCTGATTGGCTGCATTTCTTCAGACAGTAATAGTAGCTCAGGGAGGAGTTCGATCTTTTCACAGATCATCTGTTGAGTAACGATCTGTCACACCAATTTTAACAAATATGTAAAAAAAAAACAGACTTTTTAAAATAAGAATTTCATGGTGCAACTTTAAATGAACTTTTCTGATTAGAATCTAGCTTTTAATTTCTAGCTCCTGTTCTAAAGTGTTTCAGTTGCTGCTTGTGACTATTTTATGAAGGAATATTTCAGTAAAAACTACATTTATAAAGTATTACTCTTTTGCTTGATTTCAGTTAAAGAAAAAAATAAAACTGACATGAAACTATCAGCTACTGAAAGCCAGAATGAAGCTAATCTGCTAATTTCCCTCATTGCCTCTTAAAAACATCGCCGGTCTCACCGCTTACTGTCATGCACTACTCCGTCTCACCTCTAGGTGGAGACAGAGTGACGTCAGGAACTTGTAGGTGTTGTCTCTGGACAGGAAGGAGACGAACACGTACTGTGGCAACAGAAGAAGAAAGTCTGCTCACCCACTAGTCAGTATCAGCTGATTATCGGTTATTGAACAGGAAAATGATGATCACTTCAATTTTTAGAGGTACTTTTTAAAAGTAGGGGCTAGTGCTGCGAATCAGCTGCTGCTGCTGCACCACGATGCAAACATGGGATGATGTTTTGTTCAGTTTGTCTAAGTCGATGTGTGTCTGTCCCTATCAAATAAACTTTATAGTAGAGTGAGCTGCTTGGACGCGTTTGATTTCTCACTCTGTCGTTGGTGGTGGCGATCACCAGAGCGTTTGGCAGCAGGATGGCGGTTTTGGTCTTTTTGATGTTGGTGATGGACATCACTGGGACGGCAATCTGAAATAAAAATTTAAAAAAATAGTTTTAGCTGATCCACATCTGGAGTTGGTTTAATTTATAAAGTAAAACTACTTCAGGGATTTTAGAATGTTTGAATTTATTTCAAATTTACTCTAATCAACATTGAATACAGAATATATATGATTTAGTTTTGTCCAGCCTGTTTCTGTAATAAGTGTTTATTTTTTGCTCTGCTTTCATTTTACTGAAGCTTGTCTGTAAAAACTATTCACTCCTTGGATGTTTGGCTCTTTTTATTGCATTTATAAATCTATCATAATCAACAAAATTCAACTTTTTTGACCAAAATTTACAAAAAAATGCCCCAAAAAACTATAAAGTCAAATTGAAGTAAAGCTTTTACAAAGTAATGACACTTAAGCTATAATATTTAGGTTTTTGCATAAATATTCACGCCGTTCCAGTCAGTGTTCAGTGATTGCACCTCTGGCTGCCGTCCCAGCAGGAAGTCTGTGTGGATCAGACAGTTTTCCTTCCTGCTAAACTGTTGGTAGGAATCAGCTGTGAACAGGCCAGGGCTTTGACTAGGCCACTCCAAAACCATCTCTGTGTAGCTTTAGTTGGACATGCGTTAAATGGGTAAATATTTATTCAATTATTTTATGTTAAATGTTTTGGATTTCTAAATTATTTTGTAGAAATTAGCTTTCATTTTGGCACTAAAGAATTTTTTGGAGGTACATTTTAGTCTTTTTTTTTAGTTTTTTATAAAAATGTCTCAACAAAAAGTAACATTTGCGTATACTATGATATTTATCTGACTTTTTACTTTGTCTTTTAATGAAACTTTTTTGAACTGCCTTGTTGCTGAAATGTTCAATACAAACAAACTTGCTTGATTTGATTGATTGATTGGGGAAAAAACAAATGTTGATCATGATTGATTTATAAAAGCAACAAAAGGGATCGAAGCATACAGATACAGATATTGTCCTGATTTTGGTTGTTCTTCTAGTTATCCTGTTAATGAGTCCCAGTCTGCTGTCCCAGTCTTCCCAGTATTTAACCAGCTCTGCACAAAACGTCTATTTGCTATTGAGGTGTTTCCATTAAATAAGGAATGTGATTAAAATCACACATGAATAAGTTTAAGTGTTAAATCTTTTTAAAAAAACATGCCGTGCCTCGTCCTCCTTCTACTTCCTGTCTTCTTCTTCTTCTTCTTCTTCTTCTTCGTCTTTTCTACTAGTATTAACATCCGGTTGTTGACCTTGTGATTCCTGTGGTGTGAAAACTGTTTACATTGCAGTTCTGCGAAATAAACTGATTTCAATTCAGAAAAAAAACCCTCCTCATCCCAGCGCCAAAACTTTTTATTGGAAAAAGGTTTTATTTTTTTCTCAAAATTGCTGTTTCCATTAAGCTAAATGGAATTAGCTTCCATTAAGCTAATTCCATTTAGCTGCGCAATGTAAGCGCAGCTTCTGCTTCCTGTTTCTCCCTTCGTGCATTTGGTTTGCTCTCACACTCCGATTCTCCTAAGCTCTGGTTTTATTATTTTTTATTAAAGTTTCATAATCATCTCCGCTAACGCCGGAATCCATCATCACTATCCGTGGATATTTGACCGTTTTTCAGCTCAAATTTACTTTAATTGTTTGGTTTCCGGGAACGGATTCGGTTTTTAGTTTATAACAATATTTGAGTTGAACCAGAACCTTTTAGTTCCCACCAGAACTCTACTGTAACAGGGTGTGTGTGTGTGTGTGTGTGTGTGTGTGTGTGTGTGTGTGTGTGTGTGTGTGTGTGTGTGTGTGTGTGTGTGTGTGTGTGTGTGTGTGTGTGTGTGTGTGTGTGTGTGTGTGTGGTACCTTGGTGTCTTTGCCAAAAACCTTGGAGTGGAAGCAGATCCAGTGATCGGAGACGAACATCCGGCCCTGGTACAGGATGTCTTTCTGCAGGGCGCAGGTGTAACCTGGTGGGCAGGTGAGCAGCCTTATATGTAATATAACATTTAAAACGGAATATTTCAGCTGTTTTACGTCATCCTGGCTCAATAAAGACGTTCAGCTCTGATTTAAGGTTCATTTAAGGTGGAGCAGAGAGTTGTGACCGTTCAGACTCACTCTGTCGGAGCTGCTCCTCTTTGCTGATCTCCTTAAATATTTTATGGTACTGACAGTTGCTCTTGGAAAGCTGCAACACAAAGAAAACAGCAGTGAGAGCTGACCGGGCGGCTTCCTGTCGAAACTTCACCGAGAAACGACAAATAAATGTCACTGAGACAGAAAACTGGAAGGAAAAAAATTATAAAAATAACAGAAACTGAAAAGTTTTTACTGATGAATTGGTAAAATATTTTAGTTTTGCTTTAACTGCCATCCATCCATCTGCTCTTTTCCATCTTATGTGATCACTTGTTCTTTGCATTAGCACCCCTACATTTATAAAAATATCATTTATTTGGGTAAAAAACTTTTTAATAAATATTTCATGAAAATGTTCTGGGGAGACGATATGAATGCAGAAAGAAATGTCTGCAATTCATTACTTGATTGATTAGTCATTAAAAACTATGCTGCTCCATCATCCTCCTATTACTTCCTGTCGTCGTCTTTGTGGTTTCTGCCAGTAGTAACATCCTGTTGTTGATCATGTGATGCAAATAAGTGTTTCCATTGTAGTTTTGCAAAATAAACCAATTTAACAAAAAGAAGAAAGAAACCGTTGCACCAAAACTTTTGATCAACAAACTAGAGATTTTTCTACATTTACTTTTTCCCTTTAGGCAAATTTATTTTCAGAATGTCAAATTACACAGTTACCTACTCAATGGAAATGCAGATATTGATCGCGGGCCTGGACAGAACCAATTAATAACCGATCAGACTCACCTGGCTGTAGTGGGACTTCTTCCTGTCTATCTTGGACTCTGGGTCGATCTGGACCTGAGTCAGCATGGAGTTGTCTAAAGTTTTTGACCTGCAGAGAGAATTATTACCCAAGATAAAAAATACAGTTTATTCCTCCCTACGTTGCTCTTCACTTCCAACAATGCTAACTTAATGCTAATGTGGTTTATAGGTTTAAATAAAAACATCTCTGCTTTAAATACACATTAACATAAATCCAACATGGACACATTTCTGCTAATGAGCTAACTGTGACGCCAACAATACCTTTAGTGTTTGTGATAACTTTGAAATATTTAGCCGTATTAGCATTAGCTTATGCTAATTACTGTGTTGTTGCGCTTTAGTGTTAGCAGATAAATGTTTGTGATTACTGCCTGAGGTTTGGGCTCCGTTGGTGTAGCGCCCACATGCTAGCCTATTAGCATTATTGCCTAATAGGCAATAATACACAGATATCAATATAATAGTCATATTTACATCTGTGTATTGATCTCCTTCAATGCTACATAACCTGGCTATTACTTCAGTCTTTCAGAGCATTTGTTTCAGTCCAAAATCTGTGTCTTTTCCATATTTTATTGCAAAAATGCTAAAATATAACTTGGCCAATATGCTATGAGGCTAACACTGTGGATGCTAATGGTTGTCCTGGGTTCAGTCTTGAGCTGTTTGCAGGATGTCTTTCCCTCCTGTCATGAAGTTCACCGCCGCCAACAAAGGAGGCATAAAATAATGAAATTCACACATTCAGTGAGCAAAAAATCTGTTAATTTCTTCTGCATTTTATGCAAAATAACTTTTTTATTCTAGCGCCAGATGGATTTTTAGGCTTCATCTTAATATTCAAAATTATGTTTAAAATAAAAACGTTACATAAACAAGCTGTGTGCTGTTAGCACAGAAAACATGTTTTGTGTAAATGACTTTATGAATATTTATATTTCTATAAGATAAGAAAATACTAGAGGTGTGCTGATTGATCGGCCACCGATCATAATCGGCCGATTTCTGTGAAAAAGTGATCGGTGATCGGCGATCATTGGCTCTTGTTGCCGATACCGATCACCTGCATGTCATTTCTCAGCCTGCCTGTGCAGCTGGTCTCCTCTTTCCTTCACTCTGCACAAACGCGCAGCAACAAATCCTAAGCGATGTGGAACTATAACTATAACGCACTGAGTGAATGGGGAAGTTTGCGTGTTGCGGCGGAAAATTGAAGCAGGTCAAAATGTATCAACACAACGAAGCTAATACGGCATAAAAACAATGTTATACTTGACGGAGTTTGGCTACATCGAGGCTCACTGCAGTAAAAAGACATATGGAGGATCAGATAGCAGGTAAAGCAGCGCACAGCTACAAACACTCACCCGGATTAGCATGACGGTCAGAAAGCTAAACAAATAAAATGATTTAAGTCTTGGAGCTGCGATGTAAGACGCTGGTTCTCGCTGTTGAACCGCTGCTACGCTACAGGTAGTAATATTTCACAGACGGAGCGCCGCTTCTGCTCCACCTGGTAGTGACTCTCACACCGAACCTCTGCTTAAAGCTGCAGCATCTAACCTAAAAAATACATTTTACATACGTATTAAAACTTTCTCTGTCCTAACATGAGACAGATAATCTCTGAAAAATAATCGATCTCCTCCCTGCTCTGCATAATTACTCCACTCAGTCAGAAACAGCCACTCAGAACTAGCAGTAATCAGCTAGCCGCCATGCTAACAGGAAGTTTTCATTCAGTAACTCAGGATTGTTTATTGTAATGGATCCTGTATTTGCCTTTGAATGTTAAGTTTTATACTTTAATTTTTTGGCAATGTTGAGAGGTTTTATTTTGGCTCTTTGCATAATTTAGCCTCTTCAGAGCCTCCATATGTTATCAGTCTGTTAAAGATAGTTTTACTGATAGCAGGACAATTTGCACAATGCTGTTTTTTTCTTGGAAAAAGTTATTAAAAACAAGTTTTTGTCTAAATTAAAGTGAATTCATGGTTCCTTTTTCCACATAATGTAACCGGTAATGCTTATGATTAAAAAATAATAATTATGTGATCGGTATCGGTGATCGGTATCGGTGATCGGCCCTCTTGGGTGATCGGAATCGGTATCGGCAGGAAAAAACCTGATCGGCACATCTCTGGAAAATACTTTCTTATCCCCATAGGTAGGAAATTTAAGCTGTGGCTGCAGAAAGTGGACAGAAAAAAAAAAGAAAAACTGAATAAAAAACTAGAAGAATTTACATATATGTGTATAATGTTGTAATATTGGGGATCCTTGCTCTGTCCTCCCAGTATGTTTAATTAAATTTAATAACCCATAGTGGATACCTGACCAGCTGCGGTTTCTTCCTGCCTGTCGGCTCTAGTTGCTCCTGATCTGCAGCCTGCAGTGATTCTCCCACCATCCTGCTGATTTTCTGATGCTCCTCCATCATATCTTCATCATCAGAACTGGACATAAACGAAACAATAAAAGCAGAAAATATCAACCTGCAAAGAGCCGTTCATCATGCAGCTTTTATGCTACTGTGCATCTTAACTGACCAATTAGCCTGGGTTCATTTTAAGACGGTTTGTTTTTAAAGGTAGCTCATTTAGAGGCGTGGCTTCAGGTTTACCTGCAGATGAATAAATAATTCATTCACCTGGCAGCGGCTAACGGCTGCAACATGAATCCTCAGCGTGGATCCCGAGTCGCTCAGAGCAAACAGGTTTTGTTCCTCAGCAGGTTTAGTTTTTAAGTTTCTTAGTGACATTAATGATGTTTTCTGCGGATTTTCTATATTTTAAAATGTCACGACTTGCAAAATATTTTATTTTTATCTACAGTTTTGATGAAAAGTAAAAACTTTTAAGTGTTGAACTTTCATAGATCAGATTTCCATCTGATCTTTGCTCTGGTGGAAAAACCACAGATGGTCCTGGAAGAGGTTCCACCTGGAGGACGGTTTGGTCCACAGATCTTTATGGTTGTGTTCTTCAGAAAAAAAAGACAGCAAAACTAATTAAACATCAATAAAAACAATAAAACAGAAAGAAAAAAATTATAAAAATACAAAAATAAAAAAAATTAATCTAAAAAAGGAATAACAAAGAAGGAAAAAGTAAGAAAATCAATAGAAAAAACACCAGAAAAAAGAAGGAAAAGTAAACTAAAAAAAACACAAAGAAAAACTAATAAAAAATAATAATAATGAAACATAAAGAAAAAATAAAAAAGCAACGAATATAAATAAAACATCAACAAAATGTAAAACAATAAAATAGTAAAATATGTTAATTTTAATATTACAAAATAATTGAACAAAAAATAAAAATAATTTGGAAAATGAAATTAAAAAAATAAAAATATTTACAATAAAAAATCCAAATCAGAATTAAGAATTTTAAATACATGCATAGAAAACAATAATAAGGAACTGCGAGGAAGCCCAGATGGACCCGAATGTTTTGCTGCTGATTCCAGAGAAAATGGTTCTGCTTCGTTTTGCTGCCGGCTCCAATCAGCTGCTGCCACAGGCTCTGCCCTGGCGGCAGCTGGACTCTGTTGGATCTCTGTTGCTGCCTGAACTCCCTGATGCTGCTGCTGCTTCAGTGGAGGTGATCATCAGTTCATGAAATGTGTTCGTCTTCCAGTGTTTTCTGTTGACAGGGGGATTTCCTCTCTACTGTCTCCACATGCTTTATTCAGAACGAGATTGTTGCAGAATTTACACGCTAATCTAATCAGCGCTGTTGCTCCAAGCTGCTCAGGGGGAGGGATTGTTGCACAGTCAGCAGCTCGATGCATCGACTCGTTTTCTCAGGTTTTGTTTGTTTTGTTTGAACAATAGATGGAACTTAAACTGGAATGCAGGTAAAATGTCTCTGCGTACGAGTTTATGATTGGATCATTCTAACTGAACTGATGCAATGAAATAACATCTGAAACAAAATGCAAAACCATGAGAACTTTCTGCACACAAACTGAACCGGCAAAGTTTGCAACATGCATTTTGTTTTGTTCAATTTGTGAAAAGAAGTTTTTAAGCTGCTGAATTATCATCATAATCATAAGTTATTTGTTGCAGCTCCGTTAATGTCTGCAGTTTTATCGAAGACATTAAATTTACAAAGTTTAATCAAAATCAGGATCTTTTCTGCAGCAGCTTCCAAAGTCTTGGTTCACTTTCCATCGTGCAGCTTCTGCAGAACTCAAACTTCACTTTCCAAATGGACTCATTAAAGTAGCTTTTAGCCCCATAAAGCAGAGATAATAGCCATACATCGGCGGTAAACACGGATCTTTGCTCCCCTGAACTCACTGATAATCTCGGCCTTGCTTGGCGGCTCCTCTGCTGCTCGTCCTGACATCCTCCTGAGACGTCTGCTGCTCCACGCATTCCTCCGTCATCTCAGCCTGGACGTCCCGCTTCCTGCCGCCGAGCCGAAAGGTGAGCCAGCCGAGACTCTACCTGCACCCCTCCGTCTCACATGTCCCGGCCAATCAGGCTGCAGGATGAGGTGGTGTGTGTGTGTGTGTGTGTGTGTGTGTGTGTGTGTGTGTGTGTGTGTGTGTGTGTGTGTGTGTGTGTGTGTGTGTGTGTGTGTGTGTGTGTGTGTGTGTGTGTGTGTGTGTGGAAACCTTTGATCGGTGACATTTCACCCTGCAGTGTTTGGAAACTAAAGCTTCATCTTTTTAAAAAAGTGAGCAGCCTGGAGGTGAAGAGGGGAAACTCAGTGAAGCTGCTTCCTCTTCCTCAAATTACAGCAACAACAAAACATTTCACACAAAAACAGGCTGAAATCTGGACCACATATCGCAGATAGATGGGGGAAAAGAGGACGACCGTTCTGCCAAAAAGCTTAGATTTTCTAAAAACAAAACATTCTGAGCTCCAAAAGTGAAAACTTTGCCACAAAATCTGTGAAATTTTTATTCTCAGAAATTATTTACAAAAACTTTTGCATTGTTTAGTTTCAAAAGACAAAAACTTACTAGAAACAAAATCAGAAAATTTGAGATTAGTCCTAGAAACCTCAAATTTTCTACAGAAGCCTTGAAAATATTTTTAGCTCCAAAAGTAAAAAAAAAACTGCTTGAAAAAAGAAACTTTATAATATTTAGATTAATTTCTGAGCTCTAAAACTCAAAAATTTGTAAGTAAAAACTCAGAAATTTTGAGGCTAATCTGAAGTTTTCGAGAAAAAAACCATGAAATTTCTGAGCTGAGTTGAAACTTTTGGATCAGATCAGAACCGGAGAGCAGAAATAAAACCTGTTGCTGCTGGTGGATTTTTTTAGTTTCTGTTTATTTACGGTCTGATGAACGAACTTCAGCCCCTCACAGATTCAACCTGATGCACTTTGAAACACAAACAGAGACGAACCTGCAGCCAAATCTTTACTCCACAACATTTTGAATGGAGCCTGAATCATAAAATCTCCTTCAGATTTTTCCTGCATTTCTGCTGCCAGAAGGAGGCGACAATTTCTGCACACCTGCTCGTCTTTCCTGATGATTGAACTGGTCCTCCACCGATTCACCATCACATTCTGCCCAACATCCTCCAACCACTTCCTGTCTTCTTCTTCATTTCTGCCAGTAGTAACATCCAGGTTGTTGATCATGTGACTGAACTGAAAAAACGTTTTCAGTTCAGATTTGCAAAATAAACCAATTTCCATCTTGCAGCTTTTTTTTTAACTGCTGTGTTTCCCTTCAGCAAATTTATTTCCAAAATGTTAACCTGTGTGATTATCTGGCCAATAGAAACGCAGCAGCTTTTCAGGCTCAGAAAAATTTTGGGAAACAAACTTCCTGCAGAAAAAGTTTGATAGACACATTGGTGTCGCTGCAGAAGGTTTAGATCAGTAAATGTTTTGTGGATCGGCTCATGTTGCACCATAACGCATCAGGAACTCTGTTCCAGAACGCGGCGTGCCGCTCAGCCTGAGCGTTTGTCTCAGGTAAACATGGCGGGGCATGTGGGTGGATGACCTTTCACCCCGACCCCTCAGACTATCTGCTGCTCTGTTTGTTTGCTTTGATAGCTGCTCCATTTGCTGCTGCCCTAATTATCAGGGTCCTGTTTCTGCAACAGGCTGAAGCTGCTGGACAAACTCACCACTTTTCCTCACGTTCTTCTTCTCCTACTACTCTCCGTTTTGCGTTATTTGCTGGCGTTTCGATCCGTTTGACTGTGAAACTGATCAGTTCTTCTCTTTCTTTTTTGTGAATCAGTTCAGTTTCTGTATTGCAGCCCCAGGGGGGAAATGTTTTGCATTTTAAACACGACAGACTGGCGACCTGTCCAGGTGACCCCGCCTCTCGCCCGGTACGCCAGCTGGAGAGGCACCAGCACCTCCCGACCCCACTGAGGGACAAGGGTGTCAGAAAATGGATGGATGGACACAGAGAACAACATAAAAATACATCAACAATATCAAAAACAGACAAAACACACATCTATAAATATATAAAACTGAATTAACTTCAACAGGTGAAACCTTTGCTCTGTCTGCAAGCAGCCAAATTTATTTTAAATTATATTTATAACAACTGAACTATCATAGTTACTTGATTATACTATAAAATATGATTATGTACTTGAGAACACATGGTACTGCCACTTTAAGAGGGTTGTACTATTATAAAATCATCTGTTCTGAGCTGTAATGCTGATTGATTGATTTCTCTTCCGTTTCCTGAGTTGCTGAGCGAAACGTCTACATGGAGCCGACACTAACTAAACAGAATCAGGTGAACCGACCAGTTCTCCTAAACCGGTTGGTTTCCACACAAAATGAAACCGATTGTTTCGCAACAATCTGCAGCTTTACAGGAGCAGCAGTGAGGAAGAGATAAGAGAAAGCTCTCCGCCTTTCATGTTTATGAAAACTGGACCAGTGATGAGCAGCGATCTGACCTGGTCATGTCCTGGGATCCAGCTGCAGAAACCGCTGCTGACCATCATCCAGACTGTTTGGCTTTAGTTACTGTCCCACCTGATAACGTCTGGAGACCGTACTGTTGTTGACGGGGCGTGGGGAACCACACTACATCTGAGGGAACTTAGTCTGAGATGATGGTCCAGGAAAGGTTTGAGTCTTGTTGGAGTGAAGAGAGAGTTTTTTTATTGTCCTTTTCAGAACAAACAAGCTGCTTTTGTTTTCATTTGTCTATCAGGATGGTGTAAGGTTGTAATTTGGTAAAATATGAAATGGGCATATTTTGTTTTTTTATGCTTCCCACATGTGTGATGATGAACCAAACTTTGAGAATCAGAACTGATTCTTTTGCTAATCGTCGTCTGACTGGATTTTCTTTGTAACTGGATGTTGCTGAGCAGATTTCTCGCATCTCAATGGCTCTGGATGTGGATATGCTACCGTGTTTCCCCGATAGTAAGACGTAACGGGGGTTTCAGGGGGGTCGGCTAATATAAGCCGTCTTACTTTCGGGGAAACACGGGGGCATTGCCGCCTCCTGCCCACGTCCGCGCCGTCCCCCTCTCCATACGTCACCGCGCCGTCCCCCTTCTCCATACATCACCGTGCCGTCCCCTTCTCCATACGTCACCGCGCCGTCCCCCTCTCCATACGTCACCGCGCCGTCCCCCTCTCCATACGTCACCGCACCGTCCCCTGCACTTGTCACTGCCGCCTCCTGCTTAAAATACGGTAATACAATACTGTTCAGGTTGTTAATAAATGTTAATTTTATGGTTAAAACAAAAAATTCGACAATTTTTTTCCAATATAAGACATACCCCGAAAGTGAGACATAGTGGGGCTTTTGGGGATAAAAAGAATAAGACACTGTCTTACTTTCGGGGAAACACGGTATTGGAAATTATCTAGAATATTCAGTGTTTTTGTTCTCTTTCCTCTTCTGGTTGCTGTTGTGTATCTGGCTTGTTTTTTTTTAGTGGTGGTGCTGCTTTTGTTTGTGATATTTGTTTATTTCTGGGTGCAAGTGGGATTCAGAGGGGGGATGTAACAGTGTTTAGGTTGTAGAATCCCACTTGCTTTATGTATCAGTGCAATGGGGAAATAGCGCCCCCTGTCTGTGTGGCTGATTACATGCTGCTGGCTCCTGTACTCAGGCTGTGAAAGCTGCACGAGAGGCAAGTTGCATTCTTCAGCACAGAGTAGAAAAATGTTAGCAACAGATAAAACATAAATTTAACTATCTAAGACAAACAGGGTGTTTACTAAATGTCTGCCTGGCACCAATTTGTGTACTTTTAGTTCTGTTAATATTATAAAACACTTCATGAGCCAAGTTAAAAACTAACATAATGCTAACATAATGCTAACATAAAGCTAACATAATGCTAACATAAAGCTAACATAATGCTCTGCTGTAGTGAGCTGAGTGAAGCTGATCCCGATATGTTCAGGAAATAAACTGCAGATCACCCAACTCACGACTAACTCAGGGCTAACTCACGACTAACTCACGGCTAACTCACGGCTAACTCACGGCTAAATCACGGCTAACTCATGGCTAACTCACGGCTAATTCATGGCTAACTCACGGCTAACTCACGGCTAACTCACGGCTAACTCATGGCTAACTCACGGCTAACTCAGGGCTAACTCACGACTAACTCACGGCTAACTCACGGCTAAATCACGGCTAACTCATGGCTAACTCATGGCTAACTCACGGCTAATTCATGGCTAACTCACGGCTAATTCATGGCTAACTCATGGCTAACTCACGGCTAACCCATGGCTAACTCACGGCTAACTCATGGCTAAGTCACGGCCAACTCACGGCTAACTCACGGCTCACTCATGGCTCACTCCTTGTCTTCATTAAAAAACTACACAACGCAGTCGAGGGGTGACTTGGACCGGCCCGGTTCAGTGGAGTGAAGCAAAACCCGGTTACACTAAGACCCGCCTCCGGGCTGTGATTGGTTGTTTCTGAATGGAATCGGTGTTTCTGCAGACGGCTGCAGCAGCACAGGGAGGAAGTTTGAGTCAAAAGTGTTTCTCCTTGAAGCTGCACAGTGGAGCAGTTGGTAGAGCTGTTGCCTTGCAGCAAGAAGGTTCTGGGTTCGATTCCCGGTCTTTCTACATGGAGTCTCCATGTTCTCCCTGTGCATGGTGGGTTTTCTCCAGGTACTCCGGTTTCCTCCCACAGTCCAAAAACATGACTGGCAGGTTAATTGGCCTCTCTAAATTGTCCCTAGGTGTGAGTGTGTGTGTGCATGGTTGTGTGTCTGTGTTGCCCTGCGACAGACTGGTGACCTGTCCAGGTGACCCCACCTCTCGCCCGGTACGCCAGCTGGAGAGGCACCAGCACCTCCTGACCCCATTATGGATGGATGAATGTTTCTCCTTGAACATTTTCACAATAACTTTTTAAACGTGACTAAACCTCGTTACTAAGCAACGCTTTGTCCTGATCAAAGACCCAATAATGACCTATTTGTTTTTTTCTCTGACCTGAACCTTCAGAGCCACATAAAGGCAGTTACAAAGTCGGCCTTCGATCACCTGAAGAACATTTCCAGGATCAGAGGACAGATGTCTCAGTGAGATCTAGAGAAACTCGCTGACTCCTGCAGCAGCGACTTCACAGGTCTGACTAACAAGTTAATGATCCGGATGCTGCAGTTCTGACTACAACCAGGAAGAAGAGACACCACCCAGCTCTACATCACCCCGTTCTACACCACCCAGCTCTACATCACCCCGTTCTACACCACCCAGCTCTACATCACCCCGTTCTACACCACCCAGCTCTACATCACCCCGTTCTACACCACCCAGCTCTACATCACCCCGTTCTACACCACCCAGTTCTACACCACCCAGTTCTACATCACCTGGTTCTACACCACCCAGCTCTACATCACCCAGCTCTACACCACCCAGCTCTACACCACTCAGTTCTACACCACCCAGTTCTACACCACCCAGTTCTACATCACCCCGTTCTACACCACCCAGCTCTACATCACCCAGTTCTACACCACTCAGTTCTACACCACCCAGTTCTACACCACCCAGTTCTACACCACCCAGCTCTACATCACCCAGCTCTACATCACCCCGTTCTACACCACCCAGCTCTACACCACCCAGTTCTACACCACCCAGTTCTACACCACCCAGTTCTACACCACCCAGTTCTACATCACCTAGTTCTACACCACTCAGTTCTACACCACCCAGTTCTACACCACCCGGTTCTACACCACCTGGTTCTACACCACCCAGTTCTACACCACCCAGCTCTACACCACCCGGTTCTACACCACCCAGTTCTACACCACCTGATTCTACACCACCCGGTTCTACACCACCTAGTTCTACACCACCCAGCTCTACACCACCCAGTTCTACATCACCTAGTTCTACACCACTCAGCTCTACATCACCCAGTTCTACACCACCCAGCTCTACACCACCTGATTCTACACCACCCGGTTCTACACCACCCTGTTCTACACCACCCAGTTCTACATCACCTAGTTCTACACCACTCAGTTCTACACCACCCAGTTCTACACCACCCGGTTCTACACCACCTGGTTCTACACCACCCAGTTCTACACCACTCAGTTCTACACCACCCAGTTCTACACCACCCAGTTCTACACCACCCAGTTCTACATCACCTAGTTCTACACCACCCAGTTCTACACCACCCGGTTCTACACCACCTGGTTCTACACCACCCGGTTCTACACCACCCAGTTCTACACCACCTAGTTCTACACCACCCAGTTCTACACCACCCAGCTCTACACCACCTAGTTCTACACCACCTGATTCTACACCACCCAGCTCTACACCACCTGGTTCTACACCACCTGATTCTACACCACCCGGTTCTACACCACTCAGTTCTACACCACCTAGTTCTACACCACCCAGTTCTACACCACCCAGTTCTACACCACCCAGCTCTACACCACCCAGCTCTACACCACTCAGTTCTACACCACTCAGTTCTACACCACCTGGTTCTACACCACCCAGTTCTACACCACCTGGTTCTACACCACCCAGTTCTACACCACCTGGTTCTACACCACCTGGTTCTACACCACCTGGTTCTACACCACCCAGTTCTACACCACCTGGTTCTACACCACCCAGTTCTACACCACCTGGTTCTACACCACCCAGCTCTACACCACCCAGTTCTACACCACCTGGTTCTACACCACCCAGTTCTACACCACCTGGTTCTACACCACCCAGTTCTACACCACCCAGTTCTACACCACCCAGTTCTACACCACCCAGTTCTACACCACCCAGTTCTACACCACCCAGTTCTACACCACCCAGTTCTACACCACCCAGTTCTACACCACCCAGTTCTACACCACCCAGTTCTACACCACTCAGTTCTACACCACCCGGTTCTACACCACTCAGTTCTACACCACCCGGTTCTACACCACCTGGTTCTACACCACCCAGTTCTACACCACCTGGTTCTACACCACCCAGTTCTACACCACCTGGTTCTACAGTCCTTCACTGAGCGAAGAGACTTTAATTCCTGCTGGTCGTTTAAAAATCACTGAAGTTCTGCTGTTGTTATATCAACCTTCAGATCTCAGGTTCTTCTGGTTCTGGTTCTGCTCTGCGTCCCCAGCACCAAACATGGAGAAGCAGGTTTCAGCTTCTATGCACCGTAGATCTGGAACAAACTTCCAGGAAACCTGGTTAGAGCTGCTGTTGAAATGGCACCAGTGACACATTAATAAACATTTGAAAACGTCTCTCGGCTAAACCGAATGCTGCAGCTGCTGCCTGCTTTCTGTGACTTTGTAGTTTTGATGCGATCTGTTGAACCGGTTGCATTCCAGAGAAACGAGGTGGACGGTGGTTTCACAGAGTTTTTCTGCAGCCGAAGGAGCAGAAAAATGTTTCATGTTCCAGTTTGACAAGAAGTTCTGACCCAACAGGAAGTAGTTGTTTTTATTGCTTATCGCAGCAGGTGGAAGATCTGCTGCGAAGTCGTGTTTCTTCGTGTAGCTCATTTTGTTTTCTGGGAGGTTTTCACACCGTCTCTCGGCTCCCAGCAGGTTTATAAAGACCAGGTGAGCAGCTCAGGTACAGCAGCTCAGGTACAGCAGCTCAGGTACAGCAGCTCAGGTACAGCAGCTCAGGTACAGCAGCTCAGGTACAGCAGCTCAGGTACAGCAGCTCAGGTACAGCAGCTCAGGTACAGCAGCTCAGGTACAGCAGCTCAGGTACAGCAGCTCAGGTACAGCAGCTCAGGTACAGCAGCTCAGGTACAGCAGCCTTCAGACAGAAGATCCAACCAGCCAATCACAGCCTGCAGACAGGTGAGTGTTGAGCTTCATCCATTCATCTCTTTAACTGTTTAACAGTAAAACTTGGAAACCATCACTTTGACCAACTGGACAGAACCAGCTGGGTTCATATTTGACCCGTTTTTCTATCAAATCCTTTTAAAATCTGTAAATATTTCTGTTTAGTCTGAATTTCAAGCTTGATTCAAACCAGCTTTAGAACAACTAGACCTGCTTTTACAGTTTTAAATTATATTTTATTTTCATGGCTGCAGCTGAATCTCTGTTTCATCTTTATCAGATATAAAAACTCCAGTTTGTTTCCTTTATTGATTTTGTAAATAATTTCTTTCTGTAGATTCTCCTCCGTTGTATCAGGTGTTGCCTCCGTCTCATGTTGGGTTTAACTTTGATGCAGGAGCCAAAGATGCAGCAGTACATCACTGATATCGGTGTCTCTCTGGACAGTGATGAGGAGCTTTGGTTTGGAGATAATGGTTACACCAAACTTCCTCTTGACCTGAACAAAGGAGCACGAGGAAACAAAATCTTCCTCTGGTACAAAACCGCTGGCTACAGAGCGATCACCAGGATCCAGTTTTCCTTCAACGACTGGATGAGACAAGGCCTGAAGGATGCAGGGTACCGCCTGGTCGATAAAAATCTCAACAAAGGAGCCGGGGGCAGCGACGTCTTCCTGTGGTTCTTCAAAGGTTATACTGAGTGTGACGTCCCGATCGTGGAGCTGGACCTGTCCACCGATGCAGAGGATAACACCAAGAAGGGCCAGCCTCAGTGGGAGAGGTCAGCCTGCGATCTGAACCGGAAAGCTGGAGGAGACTGGATCTACCTGTGGATGAAGAGGCAGCATCAAACCTACATCTGTGACATCCAGGCCAATGCTGGTGACATATCAAACTACGAATTGTTCCGTCAAGGTTACACCCGAGTAGATGAAGACATCAACAGGGATTCAGGTGGGTCTGACATCTTCATCTTTTACCAACAAACCACTGATGAGAAGAAGGCCATCACGGATCTGAAGATCGCAACTGATACGTCGAAGGAGAGTCGTTTGGTGAAAGCAGGATATCAGAAGGTGAAAACAAACCTGAATGATGGCACTAAAGGAACCCCGTTGTACCTGTGGTACAAGAAAGATGAAGTCACCAAATCTCCCTTCACGTTTGTCACCGTGATCCTCCACCCAAAAGCAAAGGAAGCGTACAGCAAAGCCGGCGTCAGCGTCATCGACACAGATCTGAACCTGAAAAGTTCAGGCCACAAAATGTTCCTGTGTTTTAAGTAAAGGTTGATTGTTTCTGAGCATGCTCAGTGAGACACGTACTGAGCATGCTCAGTGAGACCCGTACTGAGCATGCTCAGTGAGACCCGTACTGAGCATGCTCAGTGAGACCCGTACTGAGCATGCTCAGTGAGACCCGTACTGAGCATGCTCAGTGAGACCCGTACTGAGCATGCTCAGTGAGACCCGTACTGAGCATGCTCAGTGAGACCCGTACTGAGCATGCTCAGTGAGACCCGTACTGAGCATGCTCAGTGAGACCCGTACTGAGCATGCCCAGTGAGAACCGTACTGAGCATGCCCAGTGAGAACCGTACTGAGCATGCCCAGTGAGACCCGTACTGAGCATGCTCAGTGAGAACCGTACTGAGCATGCTCAGTGACGTCTGTATTCTGAGAAATGATTTTTCTGTCAAACGTTTTCTCTGAATCTGATTACTGATCAATAAAGTTCATAAATCAGACACCAGAAGAAGCTTTTTGGTATCCAGAAACTTTTCATCTGTTAGAATCAGCTTCCAGTTATTCAGTGGTTCTGATCCAGTAGCCCGTAATATTCTGTTTTCTTATTAAGCCATGATATTTTGACAATATTATTGTAATTTTATAACTTTATTCAAAAAACAAAAAGTTTTAGTCTGGTTCTGATTCTCTGTTGAAGAGTTGAGATCAGAAAAGTATCTCTGGGTTCTGAACCCGATTCCTGACGGAGAAACGTATCGATCACTCAGTCAAAACACGAATATCACAAATTAATATATTATTTTCTCGCAGCAAGTTGTAAGAAAATAAAGAAACAATCAAACAAACAAACAATAAAACATCAGTACAAATACTGTTTGTTTTTACAAGACTGTGACGTAAGATCAGAGATAAACCGATTGGTTGGAAAACAACAAATAATATTGGAATATTTCTATTAAAATTAAGATGGTCAAGTAAGAGCAGCACCACTTCAACATATTTTTACTCAAGGAAAGCTAATCCGTCCAAGAAATTACTAAAGTAAAAGAGTATTTAGTACTCGAGTGTCAAAACATCATTTAATATTTAAAACTTACATCATCAGATGGACCAAAATATAAAGTTAAATGGAAATTTGTGGATTTTAAAGACCAAAATGACAATAATTCATATATAACAAAAAGAAAACAACAAAATTAGGCAAAATAAAAAGTTTCCAAATCAGTTTCTTTCTGTAAAAGCAACTTTTATTTATTTGTATTTATTTTTATTAAAAACTGCAGGTGTTGAATTTTTGGTTTTCATTCAATGGGTAGAAAATCCAGAAATTTGACTCCAGTAAGAGTAGAAACACTTCACAGAAAAATGACTCAAGTCAAAGTAAAAAGTACAGCATAGTAAAAAATACTTCTAAAAGAAATTTATTTTATTTTTCAAAAAAGTTACTCGAGTAAATGTATGTGAGTAAATACGCCAAACTCTTCATGAAACAGCTTTTCCTACACATGCAGAGTCAAGTTCTCCTTTAATTTGTGCAGCTTTGGGTACATGATGCAGTTTTTCTCATGGTTTCCACTCAAATCTCACATTTATTTATTATTTTATAGTCGGTCTGGAAGCAACTTAACGATTCATCTCGGATACTACCAAACACTTATTGCCATTTTTAACTGAACATTAAAATAACGATGTTTAAAGTGCTGCTTTATCGGCAGCTGCAGGGTTTATAAATCTTGAGGCCTGAAACTACGGCGCCCCCTTGTGGCGGAACTGAACGTTCAGCTCATTTCACAGCTTCATCATGAAGCTACACCGACGTTAGCATTGTTTGTAATGACGTCACTCCAGCGTTGTTATGGCTACAGGTGTCGCAAGCGAAAAAATATTAAATCTGTGCTATTAAGTGCCATCAACTGAAAAAGGTTTTTTTCTTTCTTACAATATATTTATTTAGTTCTGCATATATGAAAAAGAACAAACATTTTTAAGCAAACACAAAAATAAAATTCAGCCAAAAATACAAATTATTTGTATAATGCATAAAGGTAAATAAACATAAATAACTTTTCAACTGTAGCCTGGGTAAAGTATTGGTCTTTAAAAATTATATATATATATATATATATATATATATATATATATATATATATATATATATATATATATATATATATATATATATGAATTGAAAAATTCGAAATTCATACTAAATTCATACTGAATACTAACAAGTTGGATATTTTAAATTTCCCCAAGCGTTACCTGTCATTGGTGTTATAACTATAAAAATAATAAATCATTTTCCTCTTAGTTTGGAAAACCAAATAGCATTTAGTTTGTATTATTTATAGTCACTTTAAGTATATTTATTATCATGCTAGCTTTTGTTCTTGGGTCTCTTGATGGTGCAGCCGCTTAAACCGCTCTGAACAATATTATCGCTTATCACGATAACTCCTGGGAACGTTTATCGCCCAGCAGCATCTGTTATCGTGACAGGCCTGCTGCTGAAGGCGCCCACCGCCTCTGAGCCTCACTGCGGCTGCTGGCGCGCTGACAATGACTTGAATGCTGATGATCGTGGAGATCAACAAAGGAGACAAGGAGAGAGGAGATGAAACGCTTCCTGAGCGCTGAGGAGAATGGAGAGCCGCTGACAGACTGCAGCGAGCTGTCACACAACCTCACCGCCTCCTCCTCTTCCTCCTCCTCCTCCTCCTCCTCAGCCCACAGACACGCGGCCCTGTCCTCGCTCCAGACCCGGGGACCAGGCGGCGGGTCGGAGCCGAGGAGATCCGCGCTGAAACGCAGCCGAGGCGGCCAGGAAGGACGAGCGGACCCGGAGGAGGCGGAGGCGGCGGCGGATCATCCGGCGGCTCCGGGGGTCGTCGTTCAGCGGCGGCTGCAGCCTCAAGGACGCGGCGTCGGAGGAGCGGAAGGTGTGGAGATGATTTCAGCGGCCGGCAGAGATGCGGACGGGAACAATAACAGCAGCAGCAGCATCTCTGAGCCTCCTGCGGGCAAAGTCAAGGAGGAGCGGAAGGGGAAGAACCTGATCCGGGGCTGGAAGAGGGACCGGGACGCCGCCGCTCCTCCCGCCCGGATCAGGAAGGAGAAGCCCGGCGACGATGGCGCGTCTCCTCCGCCTTCCGTCTTCCTGCCGGAGCATCACCAGGGACCCGGAACCGACTCCCGGATCCCCGCGGGAGACAGCAGCACCATCACCGGAGGCTCCGGGAAAACAGCGGCGGACTGTGGAGTAAAGAGCGGCGGAGGAGCTATTGTTGTCCGGCGGCTTCACGACGAGCCTCCGGCGGCCAAGAAACACAGAGGAGCCGAGAAGGTAGGAGTTTTATCATCCCCAGGCACACAACAGGGTTTATTTAAACAAATGAACAAATATAGAGGGATGCAGGTGTGAAGGCCACAAACGGAGCATCTTGATGTCCTTTTGTTGCTGCCCAGCTGCTGTCATTGTTCCCATCGGCGCAGATTTCTGATTTTCTCTTTCTTCTTCGTTTGGGGAGATTTAGAGAAGGTTGGATGCATGTTTTAACAAATCGTTTTCTCTGAATGCTTTGTTTGCCGTTTCCCATGTGGGGAAAAAAACCTCATGATGTCAAATTTATTCACATTTGATGTCGCCAACCCCGTTTCGTTCTTTCTTTTTAATTCTTTTAATGAAAAGGCTGACAGGTTGCGCTTCGGAAATGTATTTTTGGGAGCTTTAAATAAGTCATCCAGAGGGAGAAGATGGAGGAAGATGAAGGGAAGGGGTGGAGGGGTGAGGTGAGGAGAAGAGAGATGTATGATGGAGAGCGAGGAATTTGATTTGACAGCAGAGGACGCAGGCTGGAAGAGTCTGGCAGACAAAGAGGGAGGATGTCCAGGAGGAGTTTGTGTCCGCAGGAGAGACGCTGCTTTGTTTACGTGTTGATCTGAAGGGTTTGCTAAAAAAACCATTTCTGAGCTCCACTCAGCTGTTTGGTGTCGGTTCAGTTCATGGCTGGACTGCAGCAGCTTTACGTCATCACACGCCGGAAACTCATGGGTTTGGCCGAGCAAACCCGTCCAGGATCCGGTCGGACCGTCACTGCTAACGAGCGGCTTCTCGTTTGTCATGGCTGTGAACTCAGATGATCAGATTTGATAAGATGTGAAGCCATTACCTGCTGCTGCTGCTGTTGGGTCAGCCTTCCAGAGCGCCCAGGTGTTCTGGTTCCGGTCCGAACGTGGAGAGGAGGCAGCATTCAGCAAGTGTCTGTGACCAAACCCACCTGGTTACAGGTGATTTGGATCAATAATAAACAGCATTGATCAATATATCTGAGGCGTATTGATGATTGTGGCTCCTGACAAACTGATGTTTTTATGACGATTTTATGTTTTCAGCCATGTTGCTGAAATGTGATGTACAGACAATCTTGATTGGTTGATTGATTAATTGGACCAATCCAGAGCCGGCGTGTGGCTTCAGTTATTCCAGCTGGAAGCTAGAGATCAGGATGAACTTTGACCTGAACCGTCAGAACCACATAAAGACGGTTCAAAAGTCGGCCTCCTGTCAGCGGAAGAACATTTCCAGGATCAGAGGATCTAGAGAAACTAATCTGTTTATCTTTAGTCGTATCGATTATTGGTGTCTATACCAATAATAGACACCAGCTGATCCAGTTCTACACCACCTAGTTCTACACCACTCAGTTCTACACCACCTAGTTCTACATCACCCAGTTCTACACCACCTAGTTCTACACCACTCAGTTCTACATCACCCAGCTCTACACCACTCAGTTCTACATCACCCAGTTCTACACCACCTAGTTCTACACCACTCAGTTCTACATCACCCAGCTCTACACCACTCAGTTCTACATCACCCAGTTCTACATCACCCAGTTCTACATCACCCAGTTCTACATCACCCAGTTCTACACCACCTAGTTCTACACCACCCAGTTCTACACCACCTAGTTCTACATCACCCAGTTCTACATCACCCAGTTCTACACCACCCAGTTCTACATCACCTAGTTCTACACCACCCAGTTCTACACCACTCAGTTCTACACCACCCAGTTCTACACCACCCAGTTCTACACCACTCAGTTCTACACCACCCAGTTCTACACCACCCAGTTCTACACCACCCAGTTCTACATCACCCAGTTCTACATCACCTAGTTCTACACCACCTAGTTCTACACCACCCAGTTCTACACCACCTAGTTCTACATCACCCAGTTCTACACCACCCAGTTCTACACCACCCAGTTCTACACCACTCAGTTCTACACCACCTAGTTCTACACCACCCAGTTCTACATCACCCAGTTCTACATCACCCAGTTCTACATCACCCAGTTCTACATCACCCAGTTCTACACCACCTAGTTCTACACCACTCAGTTCTACACCACCTAGTTCTACATCACCCAGTTCTACATCACCCAGTTCTACATCACCCAGTTCTACACCACCCAGTTCTACATCACCTAGTTCTACACCACCCAGTTCTACATCACCCAGTTCTACACCACCCAGTTCTACACCACTCAGTTCTACACCACCCAGTTCTACACCACCCAGTTCTACACCACCCAGTTCTACACCACTCAGTTCTACATCACCCAGTTCTACATCACCTAGTTCTACATCACCCAGTTCTACATCACCTAGTTCTACATCACATCACCCAGTTCTACATCACCCAGTTCTATATCACTCAGTTCTACACCACCCAGTTCTACACCACTCAGTTCTACATCACCCAGTTCTACATCACCTAGTTCTACATCACCCAGTTCTACATCACCTAGTTCTACATCACATCACCCAGTTCTACATCACCCAGTTCTATATCACTCAGTTCTACACCACCCAGTTCTACATCACCCAGTTCTACACCACTCAGTTCTACACCACTCAGTTCTACATCACCCAGTTCTACATCACCCAGTTCTACATCACCTAGTTCTACATCACCTAGTTCTACACCACTCAGTTCTACATCACCCAGTTCTACATCACCTAGTTCTACATCACCCAGTTCTACATCACCTAGTTCTACATCACATCACCCAGTTCTACATCACCCAGTTCTACATCACCCAGTTCTACATCACCTAGTTCTACATCACCCAGTTCTACACCACTCAGTTCTACACCACCCAGTTCTACACCACTCAGTTCTACACCACCCAGTTCTACACCACCTAGTTCTACATCACATCACCCAGTTCTACACCACCTAGTTCTACATCACATCACCCAGTTCTACAACACCCAGTTCTACATCACCCAGTTCTACATCACCCAGTTCTACATCACCCAGTTCTACATCACCCAGTTCTACATCACCTAGTTCTACATCACATCACCCAGTTCTACATCACCCAGTTCTACACCACCCAGGTCTACACCACTCAGTTCTACATCACCCAGTTCTACATCACCCAGTTCTACATCACCTAGTTCTACATCACCTAGTTCTACACCACCCAGTTCTACATCACCCAGTTCTACACCACCCAGTTCTACACCACCCAGTTCTACACCACTCAGTTCTACACCACCCAGTTCTACATCACCCGGCTCTACACCACCCAGTTCTACACCACTCAGTTCTACACCACTCAGTTCTACATCACCCAGTTCTACACCACCCAGTTCTACACCACCCAGTTCTACACCACCCAGTTCTACATCACCCAGCTCTACACCACCCAGTTCTACACCACCCAGTTCTACACCACCCAGTTCTACATCACCCAGTTCTACACCACCCAGTTCTACACCACCCAGTTCTACACCACCCAGTTCTACACCACCCAGTTCTACACCACCCAGTTCTACACCACCCAGTTCTACATCACCCAGCTCTACACCACCCAGTTCTACACCACCCAGTTCTACACCACCCAGTTCTACATCACCCAGTTCTACATCACCCAGTTCTACATCACCCAGTTCTACATCACCCAGTTCTACACCACCCAGTTCTATATCACTCAGTTCTACACAACCTGGTTCTACACCACCTGGTTCTACACCATCTGGTTCTACAGTCCCTCCACTGAGAGATGAGACTTTAAAAACTGTTGTTAGTTTATTAATCACTAAATAAATTACAGATCTGCTGCTGTTGTATCAAAAAGTTGAACATTAATTAATTCTAGTCTGGATTTTTGTCTTCATTTTGCTGCTGCAGTGTAATATTTATATTCTGTTTTACTTGCTGCTACAACGTGCTAATAATAAACTTGGTTTGTTCTTGTGGAAAAGTTGCTAACCTGTTTAGGAGCGGTCGTTAAAGTCGGGAACCATCTGAGCAAACGACTGAATTAGGTTCAGCGTCTTAAAAACTGCAGGAAAGTGGAGAACCGTGGTTTTCAGGGACGGAACGCGGTGGAGAAAAACCTGAAACGTTAAATAGTTTCCACTCAACGTGAAGGAGAGTCGGTGGGTTGAGCCACTGATCAGAGGAAAACACCAGTGCTGGTCTCTGCTGCTGCTTGTTTTTATCTTATTTATTGGAATTTATTTCTCTGCTTGTGACCCTGAAACAGTTATTTGTGCTTTAAAACAAATAAACCTGAATAAACACGGTGCCATAAAAAGACACCATACAGCCAGTAATTGAGAAAATCATGAACAAACATGACGTTTTGATGAGTTTGGCTGCCAAAATCTCCAATCGACATCAAATATGTTTCATTTATTATTGGCTAAAAAGTCAACAACGTTTAATTTATAATTTTGACACTAAATCTAAGGCCTGCTGTAGTTTCTCTGGATAATGAAACGCTAATAAATCACAGTAGCATCTCCATCTTTGTCACGTTGATGCGGTGGGTTGTTAGCCACAGCTGATTAAAAACGATAGCAACCGTTAGCCACCATGTTAGCATCTGGAATGACATGATGGCTGACTGTCCAAACCTCCAGCTCACAGGAGCAACATGCTAGTTAGCAACCTCTGCTACAGCCATACGTAGCGTTAGCATCGGATGAAACGACGCTTTGTGTCGCCCGGTGGATTCGCTCCAAACTCTTGGATGGAAACACACGTGATTCACTTTTCTTTTCTTTTTTTTTGGTGAAATTTTAAAAGCCGTCTCAAAATTTGCCTGACATTCATATGGAAGCACAGCGGCTGTAACTCCTGGAACGGTGATCGATTTATTCTCTCAGTCTGACAGCCGGAGCCGGTTCTAAAGATTCAAACCCTGGAGAAACGACGGAAACGATGAAGAGATGAAGCCGAACTGCGCTGAGAGGGATAAAATTATCCAGCTGCTGCTGAGGCTCCGGCTTTCATCTGCATGACAACAAGAAACTGGAGTTAGCCGTGAGTGAGCCGTGAGTTAGCCCTGAGTTAGCCGTGAGTTAGCCGTGAGTTAGCCCTGAGTGAGCCGTGAGTTAGCCGTGAGTTAGCTGTGATTTAGTCGTGAGTTAGCCGTGAGTTAGCCGTGAGTTAGCCGTGAGTTAGCCGTGAGTTAGCCGTGAGTTAGCCGTGAGTTAGCCGTGAGTTAGCCGTGAGTTAGCCGTGAGTTAGCCGTGAGTTAGCCGTGAGTTAGCCGTGAGTTAGCCGTGAGTTAGCCGTGAGTTAGCCCTGAGTTAGCCGTGAGTTAGCCGTGAGTTAGCCGTGAGTTAGCCCTGAGTTAGCCGTGAGTTAGCCGTGAGTGAGCCGTGAGTTAGCCGTGAGTTAGCCCTGAGTTAGCCGTGAGTTAGTCGTGAGTTAGCCGTGAGTTAGCCCTGAGTTAGCCGTAAGTTAGCCCTGAGTGAGCCGTGAGTTAGCCGTGAGTTAGCTGTGATTTAGTCGTGAGTTAGCCGTGAGTTAGCCGTGAGTTAGCTGTGAGTTAGCCGTGAGTTAGCCCTGAGTGAGCCGTGAGTTAGCCGTGAGTTAGCCGTGAGTTAGCCCTGAGTTAGCCGTGAGTGAGCCGTGAGTTAGCCGTGAGTTAGCCCTGAGTTAGCCGTGAGTTAGTCGTGAGTTAGCCGTGAGTTAGCCCTGAGTTAGCCGTAAGTTAGCCCTGAGTGAGCCGTGAGTTAGCCGTGAGTTAGCTGTGATTTAGTCGTGAGTTAGCCGTGAGTTAGCCGTGAGTTGGCCGTGAGTTAGCCGTGAGTGAGCCGTGAGTTAGCCGTGAGTTAGCCGTGAGTTAGCCGTGAGTTAGCCGTGAGTTAGCCGTGAGTTAGCCCTGAGTTAGCCGTGAGTTAGCCGTGAGTGAGCCGTGAGTTAGCCGTGAGTTAGCCCTGAGTTAGCCCTGAGTTAGCCGTGAGTTAGCCGTGAGTTAGCCGTGAGTTAGCCCTGAGTTAGCCGTGAGTTAGCCGTGAGTTAGCCCTGAGTTAGCCGTGAGTTAGCCGTGAGTTAGCCGTGAGTGAGCCGTGAGTTAGCCGTGAGTGAGCCCTGAGTTAGCCGTGAGTTAGCCCTGAGTTAGCCGTGAGTTAGCCGTGAGTTAGCCGTGAGTTAGCCGTGAGTTAGCCATGAGTTAGCTGTGAGTTAGCCGTGAGTTAGCCATGAGTGAGCCGTGAGTTAGCCCTGAATTAGCCGTGAGTTAGTCATGAGTTAGCCGTGAGTTAGCCATGAGTTAGCCGTGAGTTAGCCATGAGTGAGCCGTGAGTTAGCCCTGAGTTAGCCGTGAGTTAGCCCTGAGTTAGCCGTGAGTTAGTCATGAGTTAGCCGTGAGTTAGCTGTGAGTTAGTCGTGAGTTAGCCATGAGTTAGCCATGAGTGAGCCATGAGTTAGCTGTGTTAGTCGTGAGTTAGCCATGAGTGAGCCGTGAGTTAGCCGTGAGTTAGCCATGAGTTAGCCGTGAGTTAGCCATGAGTTAGCCGTGAGTTAGCTGGGATTTAGTCGTGAGTTAGCCGTGAGTTGGCCGTGAGTTAGCTGTGAGTTAGCCCTGAGTTAGCCGTGAGTTAGCCGTGAGTTAGCCGTGAGTTAGCCGTGAGTTATCCGTGAGTTAGCCCTGAGTTATCCGTGAGTTAGCCGTGAGTTAGCCGTGAGTTAGCCCTGAGTTATCCGTGAGTTAGCCCTGAGTTATCCGTGAGTTAGCCCTGAGTTAGCCGTGAGTTAGCCATGAGTTATCCGTGAGCGGCTGCTCTGTCTCCCCGTCCGTCGGGCCGGGCCTGCGGGCTGCAGCGGGAAGGAGAGCCGGTCGTACCGGACTTTAATAAAATCTGCTCAGCTGCTCAACGCTCGTTAAAATGATTTGATTTTTCTTTCTGTGAAACTCGGCTGAGACGATCCGAGTTCGGATCTCTTTGATGCCGTTTGGGGAGATTTAAAGGTTGTTTCCAAGCTAATGAGCTGATCTACAGTTAGCAAACATTTGACTGCTGAGTCTCTACAAATGTAGGAAAAGTAAACGCGATATGAACAGAACCAGAACCTGAGGGAGTCCTCTACATGAATTATTCTCCATTTCCATTCTGGATCACTCGTTTCTCTTCTGCTTTTCTTCTCCTTGTTAGCCTGTTAGCATGTTAGCATCTCGTTGAGATTGAAGATGGAGGATTTCTAAACCCATAAAGTTGTTCTTACCGACTAACCTGCTGAGGAAAAGTGAGGATTTAAAATCCAAACATGCTAAACTCAGTCCAAAAGTTTGAAAAGCCATTAAAAATACAAACTTTTTCACATAAATATTTTTACTTGTTCTTGTCACAATAAAGTCAGATGAGCTGAATAATTTCCATTTGGTTTATTTTTTATTTTTTTCCTCTGTCTACCAAAAACTGGTTGATAAAAGTTTTCAGGCTTTTGTTTTGGTCTCAACTCGTCATTTTTTGAAGGATAATTTATAATCCATTTTATTTGCCGTTTCTCTTGTTTTTATTCATTTTGGATATTTTTCAAATGTTAATTAGACTTTAAAGTTTATTGATATTTGATAAAGTGATCTTGGATTATTGTCTCATTACCATCCATCCATCCATCCATCCATCCATCCATCTTATCCGGGTCGGGTCTCGGGGTCAGCAGCCTCAGGAGGCCCAGACTTCCCTCCCAGCCTCTTCCAGGTCCTCCAGGAACCCCAAGGCGTTTCCAGGCCATAGAGAGACATCGTCCCTCCAGGTGTCCTGGGTCTCCCCTCCTCCAGGTGGGACCTGAACTCCTCACCAGGGAGGCGTCCAGGAGGCATCCTGACCAGATGCCCGAGCCTCAACTGGCTCCTCTGGACGTGGAGGAGCAGCGGCTCTACTCTGAGTCCCTCCCGGATGACCGAGCTTCTCTCTCTAAGGGAGAGCCCAGCCACCCTGCGGAGGAGGAAACCCATTTCGGCCGCTTGTACCCGTGATCTCGTTCTTTCGGTCATGACCCAAAGCTCATGACCATAGATGAGGGTGGGAACGTAGATCGACCGGTAAATCGAGAGCTTCGCTTTTTGACTCAGCTCTCTCTTCACCACGACGGACCGGTACAGCGCCCGCTTCACGGCAGACGCTGCCCCAATCCGCCTGTCGATCTCCCTTCTTCCCTCATTATGAACAAGATCCCCAGATACTTAAACTCCTCCACTTGAGGCAGGACGACCCCCCTGACCCGGAGAAGGCACTCTACCCTATTCCGGCTCCAGACCATGGCCTCAGATCATAATCATGTCTCATTACCGTTACACAGTATTACCGCGTGTCACCATGACAGTCCTTGTTCTGATCACTCAGCTTTGATTTCATCTAACATTTGACATCATGGATGGATTTTCACTCAACAAATGAGTGAAAATCCTTCAAATGAGAGGAACATAAACGCATCTGCTGCTTATTCTGATCATATTTACGTTTCTCAACAGCACCGTCTGAATTGACTTGTAAATGTTGACGTCTTAAACAAACAGAAAACTTTTTGAATTATGCATTCTGCTTAGTAACACCGTCACGTTTTAGGAAGCCTGATGATCACATGAAAACAGAAGCATGAGCTGGTTCACTGCTGAACGCCTCCAGGTGATAATTAACCTAAAACGGGGATAAGATGTGTTAGAGATTTTTTGGTATTATCATTTTGTTGTTACTTTAGTTCATATTCAGTCTAATGTTAGTCAGTTTAAAATGTTCTCTTCTTTAATGTGTGTATTAACTGACCTGGGGGTCACAGCTGCCTGTTCATCTTCAGGTGAAACAGTTGGACCAGATTTGAACCGGGCTCAGACCGTAGGTCAGATATCGCATCTGGAACTGGGTTGCTAGTTGTTTAGGTAAATTGTTTTACGACCTTTGTTACGACCTCTGCTGTTTCCTCTGCTGTCTATCTTGCCTATCCTCCCTCTTTGAAGTTTGAAAATAAAAGACAAGCTGAACCCAAAGATTTTCAGAACGCTCTGTGAGCGGCTCAGAGGAGCAGTTGACAGAGTTTTCTCTTTTGCAAAAGCTTTAGGATTCATATACGTTGTCTGTGGTTCTTTTATGTAGGTTCTAGGAAAACACCTATCAGATGCGTAAACTCCTCCCGCTCCCAGAGTGGACCCCGGCTTTGCGTCGCTTCTTGTTCGCCTGGTTGATGTTTTCATTCTGCGTGTGTCCGGACTTCACCTGAGGCTCAGAATCTGCAACTTTCATCTGCAGCAGAGACCTCAGACTGTTATCCAGCAGGAGGCCGGATGTCTTTTCCGAACGCACGTCTCGTTTTCTGCAGCTGCGAAACGTCTGGATGTAAAATCCAGACGGTCGGAGATCTGACTCGTCCCTGCGAAGCGGCCGAGAGTTTCGCTCCGAGACGATTTGCAAGCCGGGAGAGTGGATTTAAAACGGGGACAAAGCCTGATGTCAGAGCAGATTAATCTGACTCGACGCTCCTGTTGTTGCATTTCAGCGCCAGAAACGATGAAAAGCAGAAACGTGGTGAACGTTTCTGTAAAAATAGCCACGTCTGGCGGTGGGACATGAGCATCCGGGCGGCTCAGACGGAGGAGGAATCAGGAATAACTTGGTGCCGCAAAGAGAAACGTGAGAAACGTGAGCATGTTGAACTTAGCAGGACGATAAAAGCTGATAGAAGAGAGAGAAATGTGAAAATAAAACAACTGGAGGAATATTTTAGCTCCTATTTATGGAATTTTCTAAAGTTTCATGTTATGTATTTAGTGCTTTCTTGCATCCAGATTATTTTATTGCTTATTTTTTAATTATTTTTTGTTCCTTTTCCTTCTTTCTTCCCTCCTGTTGACTGAGTCTCAGTTATTAGTCTGAATTATTCCAACGTAAGGCGTACATTTAGGAAACCATGACAACCAGATTGCTAATCCCAGATTAGCTGCTTTACAGTCTTTGCTTTATTTATGGTCTTTATTTCTTACGTTTCCAGGAATTACAGCAGATTTAGTGGCACAAACGTTTGTTGTTCTCAATCGATTCACAATCTGGTAGCGAATCAGTTGCATCACTTTGGATTCTCACATCCTGTCGATTTTTAGAGACTCGGCTGCTGAATCCAAAGCGATGAATGTGAGGAGAGTCGGCATTTGGCAGGAGGGGTGGAAACAGGATGAGAACCAAACGGAACGACGTTCCGGGAACTTACAGACTTTACAGAACATGCAGAAGATTAAATGTTCAAAGAACTGAAGGCGTGCTTCTTAAATGTTCGCAGTAAATTCCAGCTCTATTTGAATATTCAGATCTTCAATGTGGAGCCTATTGAACAAGTAGCACAAGAACAATATTTAGGAATCATTCTGGATGCTCAGTTAGCTTTCAAGAGCCATGTCGATAAAATCTGCAAAACTGTTAGATCAAATATAAATTGCTTTAAAGTTATTAGACAAGGCTGCACAGTGGCGCAGTTGGTAGAGCTGTTGCCTTGCAGCCAGAAGGTTCTGGGTTCGATTCCCGGTCTTTCTGCATGGAGTCTCCATGTTCTCCCTGTGCATGGTGGGTTTTCTCCAGGTACTCTGGTTTCCTCCCACAGTCCAAAAACATGACTGTCAGGTTAATTGGTCTGTCTAAATTCTCCCTAGGTGTGAGTGTGTGTGTGCATGGTTGTGTGTCTCTGTGTTGCCCTGCGACAGACTGGCGACCTGTCCAGGTGACCTGTCCAGGTGACCTGTCCAGGTGACCCCGCCTCTCACCCGGTACGCCAGCTGGAGAGGCAGCAGCACCTCCTGACCCCACTGAGGGACAAGGGTGTTAGAAAATGGATGGATGGATGATTAGACATTGTTGGACACGTCACTGTGCAGAGATGCTTATGAACTCACTGATCCTCACATTATGGAGCTACTGTCTGGTCTCAAACCTCTAGCAAGTCTTTATAATCGGGCCTTAAAGGTTTTATACCAAAAGCCAATTAGATTCCATCATTGTCGCATTTTGGCTAAATTTGGAATTTTGGATTTTACAAATTTCCTAAATTCTAACGTTTTAGAACTGATTTTTAAGTGTTTAAATGGACTAGCACCCATGCCATTAAGCGATTGCATACAGACATTGCAGGGCAGTAGCAGATCCACCAGAGCAGCCTTGGAGGGAAATTGTAAGGTTCCCTTTCGAAGAACCACTTTTGCTCAAAGTGCAAAGTGTCTGTGAGAAGATCTGCAGCTTGGAACTCACTTCCTGTTCACTTAAAGTCTGCAGCCATTTCAGTACGTTCAAAAATCAAACAAAACTCTGGTTATGTCAAAAACAGACCTGTACTCATTTTTATTTATTTTTTTACACTTCTCTGAATATATTATGTCGTGTTGTTTCAAATTATTTCACTTCAATTTTTAGAGTTTTTATTTTTAGGGAAAAAAAAGCCCATCTAGGGACAAGTGCTGCGAATCAGCTGCTGCTGCTGCACCATGATGCTAACATGGGATGATGTTTCATTCAGTTTGTCTATGTAAATGTGTGTTATTTCTTACTTTTCCTGAAACTACAGCGTAACTGGAAAATATGGAAAATATAAGAATATAAGAAGCTAACAAAAGTTTAGCTTCTTTGCAGCTCTGCAAGGTTTTATCCTAAAATCTCTGCAGAGGGAGAAATCAGGCAAAATGGAACATTTCTGTAAATTCAGATACTTTTCTTGAGTTTTCAGGATAAATTCCTGATTTCACTTCCTCTCGGGTTGCAAATTATTTAGCTTGGACTCACTGGGAAACTTTTTGGAAACTATAAGTTTGATTGTTTCTTAAAAAGCGATAATAAATTCCAGCTTGTAATTATCAAAATGTCCCTCCATCCATTTTCTTTACACCCTTGTCCCTCAGTGGGTCAGGAGGTGCTGCTGCCTCTCCAGCTGGCGTTCCGGGCGAGAGGCGGGGTCACCTGGACAGGTCACCTGGACAGGTCGCCAGTCTGTCGCAGGGCAACACAGAGACACACAACCATGCACACACACACTCACACCTAGGGGCAATTTGGAGAGACCAATTAACCTGACAGTCATGTTTTTGGACTGTGGGAGGAAACCGGAGAACCTGGAGAAAACCCACCATGCACAGGGAGAACATGGAGACTCCATGCAGAAAGACCAGGAATCGAACCCAGAACCTTCTTGCTGCAAGGCAACAGCTCTACCACTGTGCAGCCCCACACAGAGCAACATCTAAATAAAAACTTAATTAGCAGGTTGGGCTGTTTAAAGATCAGTAATCGGAGATCAACTGCAATCGGTGCTGCAGCCCTACTCCAAACTATGCAAATGGCTAATTTGCATTTCCTTTTATTCTTCTTTTTTTGTGACATTTTAAAAGTGCACCATGCACAGGGAGAACATGGAGACTCCATGCAGAAAGACCGGGAATCGAACCCAGAACCTTCTTGCTGCAAGGCAACAGCTCTACCAACTGCACCACTGTGCAGCCCAATTATCAAATGTTCCTGACATTTTGTTAATATTGAGTCATAATCGTTGTTGAGTGTAGATTTTTAATTAACTGTGTTTATTTCACCTTTTTTGACTTCAGTTATGATAATAATTAGACTTACAGTCAGGTTTTGTGTTTTAAAGCTTTCCACAAATTATTTTAAATTGTTCAAATTCTTTCATTTTTGCACATAATTGAGCAAATTAGTAATTTTCAGTTGTTTGTTTTTGTGTGAGTATAAAAAAAAGATGCTTGTTGTGTGAAAATGATCAGATTGGGCATCGCTGGTTGATATTTCTGCTTGTTAGTTGTTGTTTCTGTCCGACTGCGAGGCGTTTTTCTGTGACTGACGGGAAGTTATTGGTTCCAAAACATGGAAATCAGGCCGGCAGAGAGCAGCGGGAAGCTCCCAGGTGAATTTCAGAGAAAAGCCGGAGCTTCGGATGTTTCTCAAAATGAGCGAGTGACCTTGAAGGAATGCGTTTCCTCCTCTTCTGTTACATTCACCTCCTGTGAATATAATTTAGTTCTTCAGGTTTGACTCTAGCAGATTTAACAGAGGAAGCTCAGAAATTGAGATATCAATTTTTGAAAACAAACACTTGTGTTTTGGTGAACGCGTCGATCTCTCTGCTGTTTTCTGAAGCAGATTTTTCTTCTTCTTCTTTTGGAATTTAACAAGATCCGTCGAGCTGGACGGGACTTTGATGAGGTTTTCCAGAGGCTACGATAAATTCAGGCTAACTGGTCAGAAGGTTGAGGCTGTTTCTATAGAGTGGAATATTTTTACCATTTGCTACACAGAAAGAGATTCAGCTCGTTTTTTAAAGTAAATACATTTTAATTTTACAGAAACATTGGAAATAAATTCAGAAGCAAGAAAACTTTATCGTTATACGAAGGTAAAAAGCTTGTCAGATAAAATGTTGCACCACAATCTCATCTTTGATTAGTCTCATACATTTTTATTCCTCCACAGCAGGAATAATGAACAGTCCCTTTGGACCTTTTCTTGTCAGAAACGTTTGAAAACTTGATCAATTTGATTTAATTAAGAAAAAAAAAAAATAGCGCTGGAAAGGGAAGTAGTGCAGCTATGCTAGCTTGACCTTGACAATCTTAACATATAGATGTGCTGCAGAATTCGGTGCATTTTGGTTCAGTTACAAAATAAAAACACAACTCTGACAGATCATCAGCACAGCAGATGCTTAAGTTAGCTAATCAGGTACCCCTCTGTTAGCTTAGCTAATAGCAGCAGTAGCTAATCAACTGCTGCAGTGTTAGCTTAGCTAATAGCAGCAGTAGCTAATCAACTGCTGCAGTGTTAGCTTAGCAAATAGCAGCAGTAGCTAATCAACTGCTGCAGTGTTAGCTTAGCAAATAGCAGCAGTAGCTAATCAACTGCTGCAGTGTTATCTTAGCTAATAGCAGCAGTAGCTAATCAACTGCTGCAGTGTTAGCTTAGCTAATAGCAGCAGTAGCTAATCAACTGCTGCAGTGTTATCTTAGCTAATAGCAGCAGTAGCTAATCAACTGCTGCAGTGTTAGCTTAGCAAATAGCAGCAGTAGCTAATCAACTGCTGCAGTGTTAGCTTAGCAAATAGCAGCAGTAGCTAATCAACTGCTGCAGTGTTAGCTTAGCAAATAGCAGCAGTAGCTAATCAACTGCTGCAGTGTTAGCTTAGCAAATAGCAGCAGTAGCTAATCAATTGCTGCAGTGTTAGCTTAGCAAATAGCAGCAGTAGCTAATCAACTGCTGCAGTGTTAGCTTAGCTAATAGCAGCAGATCACTTATTAATAATCTCTGTGTGGGAAATGTTTGAGTGATTCTTAGTGTTGAATCTGGAAACATAAAGCGGCGCTGTTGTCAGTTGTTATGGCAACAAGTCTGAGTGTAGCATGACTGACACCGGGAGAGAAAACAGTGGTTTTGAGTTGATCTTTTAACGGTTTTTCTGCATTATTTTCCCCTTTGCTGTGGCGAACTTCAGGAAGTTTCCGGATGTAAGGGGGTCTCTACAAAAACCCCACAATATGGTGGAACATTTCTTCATTGACTTTAATGAGCTGTTATCTATTCTGCATCGATTACGGCTGTTTGATAATTGTGGGACATTTTAACATCCATGTCGAAAAGCTCAAAGACAAAAAAGGCTGAGTGATGTTCTTGATCGTTTTGGTTTAATTCACCATGTTAAACAAGCAACACACACACACACACACGCACACACACACACACACACACACACACACACACACACACACACACACACACACACACACACTGGACCTGATTACCAGTAAGGCTGTGAATATCTCTGTTGCTGATTTTGGCCTTTTCGATCATTTCTCTGTTATCTCTACTAGAAATCGCTCGTTCACAGAAAACACAGCAGAAACGTTTCATTTCTCGCCATAACGGAAAAGTTTCTGGGATTATTCCAACTCCTGACTCGCCACTAGGGGGCGTACAGCTTTCCTGTTGGAAGCTTGTAAATTCAACTGCAATGCCACTGTTTAACCCAAAGAGGGCAGCACTGAGCCAGGATTCAGCTGCTGAACTGCACAAATCTGGAACAAAATTCCAAAAAAAAAAACTGCAAAACAGCCGAAACACTGAGATCCTTTCACTAAAACGCTAAAAGTTGCTTTTGACGTGTCACGAATCCAACATTGACCAACATATTTCATGTGTAATGACGATTTTGATGACGGTGCTTGAAAAAAACGTAATTACTGCTTAACATTTTTATGACTTTAAAAAAGCTTTTTAAGTGAATATTTCCTTAATATTGATATTTGATTCCCTGACAGATTATTTCACTTATAACAACATTTTTCTCACGAGTGAAACAATGTGTCGGTTGAACAATATTAGGGAAATATTCGCTTTCCCACACAGCTTTAGCTGAAAAGTTGCTTTGTCTCATTTTAAGTAGTTTACAATAAACTAGACCAGAAATATTTGGTGAGTTTATCAGAAAAAAGAAGCAGATTAGGGGATTAGTTACACTGTAAAAAAAAGCCTCATTTACCTGATAATATCAGAAATGAATAGCAAGTGTGACATTTTTAAAAAAAAGAAACATAAATGCTAAAATGCTCCAGCTTGTCTCCAGTCGGATATAAAATGCTCTGCAGGTTTCCTCTATCATCTCTCCAGATTAAATCGTTTCGGACCAACTGCACCGCAGCCAGGTTGTCCAATCAGCTCGACTCTTTCCTGATTTCCCGTTTGACCTCGTTCCTCGGCAGCGTTCATGAAAGACGGGATGGAAAACAAGCGGAGGAGCAAATGGCGGCGTGGCGCGTGTTTTCAGAGCAGCAGCTGAGAGTCCATTAGCTGTTAGCGTGAAACGGCTGCGTTCGCCCACACACTCATTCAGCAGGAGCCTCCGCTGCTGCGCATCCACCTGAAAACACGCAGTCGCCTCACATCCAGTTCCGCCGTGTTGGTTAAACTACCTGCAGAGTTTAAAATAAAGCCTGAGCTGCAGCATCAGCTGCTTCCAGAGCTCCAACGTCAAGTTTTAGCATCTTTTCAGAAAATCATGGCTTCCAGAGAAGGAATCATTTACACGAAATGGAGATTATTATTTCCAAATAATGTGTTTTTAATCATTTACAGTACTAATCTGAATTTATATGGACTATAAACCTTTATACTCGCAGCCGGGTGTGAAGCGGCCGGGATGAGGCTCAGTGCCTCCAAATCCGAGGCCATGGTCTTGAGCCGGAAAAGGGTAGAGTGCCTTCTCCGGGTCAGGGGGGTCGTCCTGCCTCAAGTGGAGGAGTTTAAGTATCTGGGGATCTTGTTCATAATGAGGGAAGAAGGGAGATCGACAGGCGGATTGGGGCAGCGTCTACTGTGAAGCGGGCGCTGTACCGGTCCGTCGTGGTGAAGAGAGAGCTGAGCCAAAAAGCGAAGCTCTCGATTTACCGGTCGATCTACGTTCCCACCCTCATCTATGGTCATGAGCTTTGGGTCATGACCGAAAGAACAAGATCACGGGTACAAGCGGCCGAAATGGGTTTCCTCCTCCGCAGGGTGGCTGGGCTCTCCCTTAGAGAGAGAAGCTCGGTCATCCGGGAGGGACTCAGAGTAGAGCCGCTGCTCCTCCACGTCGAGAGGAGCCAGTTGAGGCTCGGGCATCTGGTCAGGATGCCTCCTGGACGCCTCCCTGGTGAGGAGTTCAGGTCCCACCAGCAGGAGGGGAGACCCAGGACACCTGGAGGGACGATGTCTCTCTATGGCCTGGGAACGCCTTGGGATTCCTGGAGGACCTGGAAGAGGCTGGGAGGGAAGTCTGGGCCTCCTGAGGCTGCTGCACCGCGACCCGACCCGGATAAGATGGATGGATGGATGGATGGATGGATGGATGGATGGATGGATGGATGGATATAAACCTTTTATTTGGAAAGGTGCGTTTAGCTGGAACTGGTGCAAAGCAGTTTGTAAAGATTTACAGAAATAATGTGATTAATTCAGCCTATCATAGAGAAAAATGTCATATTTTCACCATCTTTTATTTCTCCATTTATAAATGTCGAGTTCAAAACTAAATATTTAATTTGAAAGCTAACTAAATGCTCCATGTGCAGCCGCTGAACTCGCATATGCCTTGGGCCGGCTCGGCTGTTATAATCGCTCCCAGCCGATCGCCGATGTGTGAAGAACATTTATTGTTGTTATTCTGGAAACAGCGTTCAGATCCAAACCCGATTAAAACACGACAGCTGGTGACGCCTGACGGCTCGGAGGTTTGGTCTTCATGAAAACACACCGCTTTACCGCACAGCCGCTTTACCGCACAGTCGCTTTACCGCACAGTCGCTTTACCGCACATACAGCCGCTTTACCGCACATACAGCCGCTTTACCGCACATACAGCCGCTTTACCGCACATACAGCCGCTTTACCGCACATACAGCCGCTTTACCGCACACACAGCCGCTTTACCGCACATACAGCCGCTTTACCGCACATACAGCAGCGCTTTAATTGTTTCTAGGGCTGATTGCGGAGCGGCAGCCTGCAGTCAATTCCAAGGCGTCTGTATGTGTGCGTGTGTGTGTGTGTGTGTGTGTGTGTGTGTGTGTGTGTGTGTGTACGCGTGCGCGCGCGCGCGCGATGCTGGGAAACTGAAAACATGAGATCAGAGATGAAGGAGGCTGCCGTGGAAAAACGCTGGAGGAGAAAAAAGTCATCTATTCATTCAAAACACACACACACACACACACACACACACACACACACACACACACACACACACACACACACACACACACACACACACACACACACACACACACACACACACACACACACACTTCCTCTCTCTAAAGCCCGACAAGACAGACAGGGCTGATTTCTGCCTGGTAAAATAACAGGAGTGGCTGCTGCTCACTCAGGGGTTTAATGGGAGGGGAGGAGGAAGAGGAGGAGGATGAGGAGGAGGATGAGGAAGAGGAGGAGGAGGAGCAGGATGAGAATGTGGAAGAGGAGGAGGATGAGGAAGAGGAGGAGGAGGAGCAGGATGAGGATGAGGAAGAGGAGGAGGAGCAGGAGGAGGATGAGGAAGAGGAGGAGGAGGAGCAGGATGAGAATGAGGAAGAGGAGGAGGAGGAGGAGGATGAGGAAGAGGAGGAGGAGGAGGAGGATGAGGATGAGGAAGAGGAGGAGGAGGAGCAGGATGAGAATGAGGAAGAGGAGGAGGAGGAGGAGGATGAGGAAGAGGAGGAGGAGGAGCAGGATGAGAATGAGGAAGAGGAGGAGGAGGAACAGGATGAGGAAGAGGAGGAGGAAGAGGAGGAGGATGAGGATGAGAATGAGGAAAAGGATGAGGATGAGGAAGAGGAGGAGGAGGAGCAGGATGAGAATGAGGAAGAGGAGGAGGAGGAGGAGGAGCAGGATGAGGAGGAGGAGGAGGAAGAGGAGGAGGAGGAAGAGGAAGAGGAGGAGGAGCAGGATGAGGAGGAGGAGGAAAAGGATGAGGATGGGCACAAAGAGGGGAACGAGAGACGAAGAGGAAATGATACATGAAGGGCAAGAGAAAGAAACCGGTAATGATGAAGTGAAGAGAAACAGACTGGAAAGTATAACGACAAAAACAGCCGTTTGATCTCCAGTCCGTTTGTCCGGTTCTGTTCGTCTCGGAGGTGAGAGTGAGGAACGGAACCAGAACAGTGGACTCTGGTCTGAACACAAACCCAGGCTTTGGTTCTGTTGAAGGGAAATCTGCGGACCGGAGACCGCTGCTATGTTTTACACGTGACAGCAGGGCATTCTGGGTAAATGCAACCAAACCAAACGTGCTAGCCTAGCGTAGCGTATAAATGACTCGTGTTTTTTTTTTAAAAAACGAAAACGAGATAAATCCTCCAACCACTAAAATCTGACGCCGCTCCAGTTTTGTTAACATTTCGTGAAGACGGAAGTCGCTCTCGTTGTCTTCTTTAGAGTTTTCCGTGTCGTTTCCTTCAGTGGCTCCTGGTGCGGCGCCCCCACAGGCGAGGAGGGGAACAGGTTGCTCAGTTAGTTTGGATGCAGTGGGAATCAAACCACAGCAGCTGGAGACGGAACAGATGTTTCAGATTCGGCCCTGAATCCAACCAGGTCAACCAGACACCTGATAATCTGGTGTGGATTTGGGTTGGGGACCAAAACCGCAACATTTACTGTACTTAAACCTGCTTACAATAAATGATTATTGTGACAAAAGGTGGAAAAAGTGGAGGGTGTGAATACTTTCTGCTGGGACTGTAGAAGCAAATGAGAGGACAAATGTTTGTGTGAACGCCAACGGACTCTTCTGAGGTTTTCATGTTGTGTCCTGCTTGCTGCAGCGCCCCCACAGGCCAGGAGTGGATTTGAAAAATCACACCAGACGGTGTGAAAGCGAACTGCACCGGCGGAAAATGTGACAAATGTTGCAATTTTGGTCAACAATCCGACCAAATCCACCAGACTGTCAGGTGTGGGAACAGCCTGGTCCGGTAGACTTGGTCTCCAAACTAATTAAGCAACCTGTTCCCCTCCTCGCCTGTGGGGGCGCTGCACCAAGAACCACTGAAGGAAATTACACCAAAAATCTCAACATATATATATATATATATATATATATATATATATATATATATATATATATATATATATATATATATATATGTTTTTTTGTTTTTTTTTTGTAAAAATTTTTTTTAAAGGGACTCAAACATGGACGAGAGTCTGAATTTTGTTGAAAATTAGAAATAAACGATGGGAAAAGATAAGAAGACGAGTTTAATGGAAGCAAAGTAAAACAACAAAGAATCAGAATAATGGGAAAGAAGGTGGAAAATGATGAAGAGGAAGAACAAAAACAAACCCAGTCAACATAGAAAATGACTGCAGAACAAAGGAAAGAAAACATTAGTGCAGCTGGATTAAGATGATGAATGCAGTGAGGGGGAAAAATGAACGATTTATGAATAATTACATCATCGGACTGAATAAATCTCTGCCTGCATTTCTGAGCACAAATACAATCGTCTGTCATCTTTAGTGCATAAAAATGTGATTGAAGACGAAATAAAAAGGCAGAAAAACAGAGTGGAAAACAGTGTGTCTTTGTTTAATTATAGATTTTCGAGGCAGAATTAATGGAAAGCTCAGCTGGCTCCCCCGACGCCCGCCGCTCAGCCTCCCTCTCCTGATTAATTTGGGTAAAACCGGCTCTGCTCGCCCGTTAGGACGGCTCTTTGTTATTCAGCCTCGACACGGAGCGCCAGAGGAGCGCAGCAGAGGAGCGCAGGAAGCAAGAAAGAGGAGACTGCTTTGCTCCAGCTGCAGCAGATTTTTCCCACCTCCAACTGGAGAATCACACTTTAAACGGTGAAAGTGAGTTTGTGAAAGGATGATGAATTCACCTTTTTATGTAAAAACGATGCCCTGTAAACTGTAGTTATAGATCAAGCCGTGAAGGAAATACATCACAGAAACTACGACCACTTCCTGTTGTTTTCAGATTAGCGCTGAGGCTAGCGGTCATTTCTCCCGCTAACGCGTTTGTTTTGGTTGTGTTTACCCAGAATGCCCTGTGCTGTAGTCCACTTCCTGTGTTTGGAGCGGACTCTGGTCCGTTTGGTTTTCACATATGCAGCTTCTTCTGGAGAGCATTTCAGCCGAACCGAGACCGAGGCTGGTAGGAGGACCAGAGTTAGCGTTGTTGGTCCGATTAGCATTCCTCCTCAAACGAGCCACACTTTCTAGATAAATGGAGTTGGATTAAAGCGGACTGAACAGGTGGGGATAATCCCTTAAAACACAGACAGAAAACTCATGTAAGAGCACAAGAAAAAGAAAATCCTGAGCCTGGTTGCCATGGTGATTCCCACCATTACTGGAATCGAGGGGGTCGTGACCAAATTCTGGGGTTGCATTTGAATAAATCGCAGCGATGCTACAAATCAAAGGTTTGAACGACCTTTTCAGTATGTTATTGAGCTTAGCACAGTGGTTCTTAACCTTTTTGAGGTACCGAACCCACCAGTTTCATATGTGCATTCACCGAACCCTGTAGTGATAAATAAAATATTATATTTTTCCCCCAAATTCAAGACATAGGGGTGACTCAACTAGAGTCTAGTTGGGTCACCCCCAACTACCCAACTAAACTCTAGTTGGGTCACCCCCAACTAGAGTCTAGTTGGGTCACCCCCAACTAGACTCTAGTTGGGGGTGACCCAACTATACTCTAGTTGGGCCACCTTCAACTAGAATATAGTTGGGTCACCCCCAACTACCCAACTAAACTCTAGTTGGGTCACCCCCAACTAGAGTCTAGTTGGGTCACCCCCAATTACCCAACTAAACTCTAGTTGGGTCACCCCCAACTAGAGTTTAGTTGGGTCACCCCCAACTAGACTCTAGTTGGGTCACCCCCAACTAGAGTCTAGTTGGGTCACCCCCAATTACCCAACTAAACTCTAGTTGGGTCACCCCCAACTAGAGTTTAGTTGGGTCACCCCCAACTAGACTCTAGTTGGGTCACCCCCAACTAGAGTCTAGTTGGGTCACCCCCAACTACCCAACTAAACTCTAGTTGGGTCACCCCCAACTAGACTCTAGTTCGCTCGCCCCCGGCGACCCAACTATACTCTAGTTGGGCCACCTTCAACTAGAATATAGTTGGGTCACCCCCAATTACCCAACTAAACTCTAGTTGGGTCACCCCCAACTAGAGTTTAGTTGGGTCACCCCCAACTAGACTCTAGTTGGGTCACCCCCAACTAGAGTCTAGTTGGGTCACCCCCAATTACCCAACTAAACTCTAGTTGGGTCACCCCCAACTAGAGTTTAGTTGGGTCACCCCCAACTAGACTCTAGTTGGGTCACCCCCAACTAGAGTCTAGTTGGGTCACCCCCAACTACCCAACTAAACTCTAGTTGGGTCACCCCCAACTAGACTCTAGTTGGGGGTGACCCAACTATACTCTAGTTGGGCCACCTTCAACTAGAATATAGTTGGGTCACCCCCAATTACCCAACTAAACTCTAGTTGGGTCACCCCCAACTAGAGTTTAGTTGGGTCACCCCCAACTAGACTCTAGTTGGGTCACCCCCAACTAGAGTCTAGTTGGGTCACCCCCAATTACCCAACTAAACTCTAGTTGGGTCACCCCCAACTAGAGTTTAGTTGGGTCACCCCCAACTAGACTCTAGTTGGGTCACCCCCAACTAGAGTCTAGTTGGGTCACCCCCAACTACCCAACTAAACTCTAGTTGGGTCACCCCCAACTAGAGTCTAGTTGGGTCACCCCCAACTATACTCTAGTTGGGCCACCTTCAACTAGAATATAGTTGGGTCACCCCCAACTACCCAACTAAACTCTAGTTGGGTCACCCCCAACTAGAGTATAGTTGGGTCACCCCCAACTAGAGTCTAGTTGGGTCACCCCCAATTACCCAACTAAACTCTAGTTGGGTCACCCCCAACTAGAGTTTAGTTGGGTCACCCCCAACTAGACTCTAGTTGGGTCACCCCCAACTAGAGTCTAGTTGGGTCACCCCCAATTACCCAACTAAACTCTAGTTGGGTCACCCCCAACTAGAGTTTAGTTGGGTCACCCCCAACTAGACTCTAGTTGGGTCACCCCCAACTAGAGTATAGTTGGGTCACCCCCAACTAGAGTCTAGTTGGGTCACCCCCAACTAGAGTCTAGTTGGGTCACCCCCAATTACCCAACTAAACTCTAGTTGGGTCACCCCCAACTAGAGTCTAGTTGGGGGTGACCCAACTAGACTCTAGTTGGGGGTGACCCAACTATACTCTAGTTGGGGGTGACCCAACTATACTCTAGTTGGAGGTGGCCCAACTATACTCTAGTTGGGCCACCTCCAACTAGAATATAGTTGGGTCACCCCCAACTACCCAACTAAACTCTAGTTGGGTCACCCCCAACCAACTAGAGTCTAGTTGGGTCACCCCAAGATCACCAAGTCTTCTTAAAGGTAGAGTATCTGAGATCAGTTCTTCAAAATATAATCAGCGTTTTCAGTTGAGCTGACTGTACAGGAACGACCCAAGGTGTTTAAAATCTGCCACAGTTTCAACAGGTTGGCCATCGAGAGAAACTGGAACCACTTTAAGGTTTTGTTTAGATTATTTCACTGTCCACTTTTAAAGTTCGTCTTAAAACCCATTTATTTTACTTGGCTTTCAACTCCAGGGGGGATCTAGTTTTAAATTGTATGTTTTGTTTTTAAACTGTAAGAGTTTTTTTATTTTTTTATTGTTATGTTGTGTTTTAATGTACAGCACTTTGTATCAGCTGTGGTTGATACACTTTATTTGGTACTATACCAAATAAAGCTGGTATGGTATTTAATTAGCTCTATATTCTTAAGAGAATTAAAAATGTATAACAAATAATAAAGACTTTGCGGTATTCTGATTTAGTAATGTAATCATATTAGTGTGTTACCACCCCCACACCACTAGAGGCAGTAGCAACCCCGTAAAGATTGTGTCTACACAAGTGTGTCTTTACCTCCGCGGTCGGCAGAGGCTCCGCCGAACCCCTGAGACCGAACCCCTGAGACCGAACCCAGATTAAGAACCACTGGCTTAGCAGAAGCCTGGTAGCTCGGAGCTGATAGACCAGAGGTTGAGTGGAAAAACCTGAAATACACGCAGGTACTTTAATGTGATGTCATTATTATTACAGGAAGTCCTGCGGAAAATAGTTTCCACCTTATTATTCCTTAAAAATAAAATAATGATGTCAGAATGAGACAGGCGGTGACTTAAAATGGTTTGTTTGTGGATTTTTTTGTTTTTTGCCGGTTCTCTGTTAAACGTGGAACATTACCGCCACCCAGTGGTCGGTTTGGGAACATGTCACTCACAGGCTGCACTTTGACTTGCCTAATTTAAAATAAACGCTGCTTTCATCAAACAAATGAAAGCAAACACAGCTTTAGGAGAGCTTTGAAGGAGAATTGCAGTTATAACATTTAAAATGAACACGTTTTACCGTCTGTGAGGAAGAGGAGGGTCGATGTTGATGAAGAAGATGGCTGTGTGTTTGTGCACAGCTTCAGGGTCCGTGAATATTTTATATTTGTTTGGGTCTTTGTGTACCTGGCGCTCCTCTGTGGCTTAGTTGGGAGCGAAGCTTTTGAGTTTCTCTTTGTCTTTTTGTTGCGCAGAAATGCCAAAGAGCTTACAAAACAAGATATTAGAAAGTCATGAAAATAAAATCAATGTCTGCGAAGCTGAAAGCATCAGCAGGGATACAAACCTTCTTCACACAGCATCACTTTCAGCACAATCCTGGAGGAGATCACAAACAAGCTGATAGAGTCGTCAACATGATTAGAATTTAATGGATTCCTGACGAGAAGATTATAATCCAGAATTATGACAGCATTATTTTGTTCTTTGAAGTTTAGATCTACACCTCCTTCGTTGGTGTCATAAAACAAACGAAGATATCAGCCGAGGTTGATAGGAGGAGAAACTGTTGGTGTGATTTCCAGGTCCGCCTACAAAACCTCCGTGTGGTTCGGCTGAAGTGAACTCTGGTTCAGTTCAAATGTTTGTGTGAACGCCAACGGACTCTTCTGAGGTTTTCATGTTGTGTCCTGCTTGGTGCAGCGCCCCCACAGGCCAGGAGTGGATTTGAAAAATCACACCAGACAGTGTGAAAGCGAACTGCACCGGCGGAAAATGTGACAAATGTTGCAATTTTGGTCAACAATCCGACCAAATCCACCAGACTGTCAGGTGTGGGAACAGCCTGGTCCGGTAGACTTGGTCTCCAAACTAATTGAGCAACCTGTTCCCCTTTTCGCCTGTGGGGGCGCTGCACCAAGAACCACTGAAGGAAATGACACAAAAACCTCAACATATACATATATGTTTATGTATTTTTTAATTTTTTTGTAAAATCGTATGAGTGTTTGTGTCTTGTCTGCGTATCGGTCTATGGATGCAAAATTAGCATTTTGCTAAATCCGGTATATTCGTGACTACATTGTATGTTTGTTAATGTCCAACGTAAATAAAATAAATTCTTAAATCAATTAATCAAACCATGGCTGGGCCCAATAAGGGTAGAGGGTCAGGTTGGCTTGTGTAGCTTATTGTTCCTTAACAAATAAAATCATAATGTGAAAAACGTTTTTTTCATTTACTCCGGTTACATTTGTTTATTATTCATTTGTACGTTCAAAGTCTTTAATTTTGGTAGTTTCAGCACTCCATACATTCATTTATAAGTAGAGTAAAAGGATGATAATTGATTTTTGTAGTGAATAAACATGCTTTGTTGCATTTTATTGCATTTCCTGCCCTTTAAAATTAGAAACCTTTATCTGGAGGATGTTTAATTTGTTTTTTTTTTCTCTCCAGCAGCAGGTTTGTGTTTTTATCGTCAGTTTTCTGTGGCTGTGCTTCAGCCGGTGACTCCTGCCGTTTGGTTCTGGGTGTTTGCAGAAAGCAAAGCTACACAAACCGCCGGGATCCGGAGTTTTGCTTCTGTTGTTAATTTGCTCTGTGAATTTGTGGGAGACGTCTTTGGAGGTGTTTGTCTGCAGCTGTGTGTGAGTGAACAGGTTGTTTCAAGAACCACTGAGGAGTTAATACCTTTTGTTTTATTGCTGTTTAGCATTGTAAATTTGCAGAGCTTGGGAAGGATTTAACATAAATTTAGAGCAACACGCAGCTTCTCAGTATCCCTGGATTAAAAGTTCTTAATGATGGCTTTGGAAGCTTTGATTCGTGCAGCTAAAAACAATTATTTTACAAAGTTAAGCCAAAAGTAAACATCACTAATACTGAGGAAAATGATGAAATCCAAATCAAATCAGCTGACAGGAAACCAGATTTTAACAGATTTGCCTCAGGTTTTACATTTTAAATTAACAAAACAATTAAGCATATTTAGATTCTGAGAAACTGTGAAAATGATTTTTAGTAATGTAAAATAAAATGTAAAGATGTTTTTCTTTTTAAAATGTATTGAAGATGTACTCACTTAAGGCTTTTTTGTACAATATTATAAAGACATGAAAATAAACAAATAATTAAATTCTTTTTTAAAATGAGACTTAACATTTTAATTTTCTAAAAAGAAAAACGCAACATTCCTTTAGTGAATGAGTGATCAATTTGTAGCAAAACAATTCTTCTAACATCAACATGTGATATTAAATGATGATATTATATGATATAATGATATTAAAGGCCCACAGGACAACGGGTTCGGGGGAAAACGGAAGAGTTTTGTTGCGTTTGTAGTGCGCATTTACACGAAACCACCGAATGTTTTCTCTAACAACGGCACAGATTGAAAACGGGTTCCAGAGAGCGATGTTTCTGAAACGTGCCGTTTTCCGTTGTGGTGTAAACGGAGAAAACGGATCTTTTCTTCCAGAGAATCCCCAGCTCATGCATAGTATGACGCAAAACATAGCTGCTTCCTACAATCCACAGAAGAAGAAGAAACTACTCACAATGCTGGTGTTACTGTTTCCCCATCAGATTCGGTTCCCTCAGCGTCTCTTCACCGCTCCGCACCGCCCAGGTGGCAAAATACACGGCTGCTTGTTCAGCGCTCTTATGTAGAGAACTACGGACCAGGACCAGCCCGGCTCCAGACCAGTTTAACAGGAGGGGCACCGACTTATTTTGGGGGGCAAAATGAGTCTACGTAGCTGAACATAGACAACATCAGTAGCCTACAGGCTACTTGTTAACAAGCTTAACGTGCTGTGTTGATATTAGCCAGTCATCTTTTAGCTATCATCACCTGCATCCAACAGCTTTACTAAACTCAGTCGGTTAGTTCGGGGGAAAAACTGTGCAGTTTATGTTATTCTGGTTTGCTGCCATGATTCTAACACACACCTGCGCAGCAGCATCAGGTCTCCTTCGCTGCCTCTCAGGTGTAAACCCAGCGCGAGCGTCTCAGCTTTCATGTTGCGTTTGAAGGCGGCTCGGAAAAACAGGTTACGACTTGTTAGCGACGGATAAAACTGTTTTAACTGCTGAAAAGGGTAACAGAGGACACGGATATGGGACGTGCGGGAACTCCTATTTTATCAAATTGATATAGGAATAACAGACTGTTGGCCATTCCAAGGTAAAAACAATAAACAGCTTCCAGTCCGGGCCGCTACAGACACCGTGAAAGCTCAAACAACGTGTTTCAGCAAAGTTATCCCACTTTTTCCAACTGCATAATCAGACGCACACAATGCGTGTTCTCTCACGGAAATCCACATGCCTTCAAGTACAACTGTTTTTTAAACACATGCGCACTTTCAAAGTTTCAAAGAACCTAGCACCAACTAGGCGCAGCGAGAGCATTACACGTTTTCGATGTGCAGCGTTACTGTGTGAACACAGATCGTAATCAGAAGTTCTCGTGTAAACGATCCAACAAAAACGGATCGTTGTCGTGTAAACGCCCCCTTAGTTTTGGTTTATTTACTGCTTTCAATGTGTTCTTTTGGTAATTTGCCTTTTTTGAATCTGAAAACTCCAATTAGCAATTAATTGATTACTAAATGAGTTGATTATTTAAATCATCGATTAATCATGATTAATCAGATTAAAGTAGAGTGATGTGGTTAATCTGAAGAGGAGTTTTGGGTGAAAGGTTTTTATTTTCAGATGAATTTATTTACAGAAACGCGTCGTGTTGCATCACTTCCTGATTCATGAAGGTTTTAAATGCTTAAATCCTCATGAAGAAAATCTTTGCTGCTGCTGAAACAAAAGGCAACCCGAAGTCTTTTGTTTTTCCTGCCGCGGAAATGAGAGATCTCCTCTCGTCAGATGTAAGGAGACGTGTGAGCCGCTGGCTGATCCTCATAATGACACAACGGAGACTCGACTCCTGTTTCTGGGAACCTCGGAGCGGCTCAGAGCGCCGGGCCTGATGTGAGACGACGGCTTCCTTTACGGCTCTTTAAATCACTCAAGAACAAAAGCAGTGAGGTTTCTGTCAGGCTTGTAATCTTTATTAAGTCGTGATGATGGTGAGAAGGCGCCGCCGCCGCCGCTCTCTCAGCAGACTTATCCCCCCCGCAGCGGTTGTAATTGTTCTCATAATAAGTGCTGGTGATAAGACCTGCAAGCCGCCGGTGACGAGGATTTCATTACACGTTGCCATGGTGATGGTGATAGTTATGACTGTTTGAAAAGCTAAAAACGTTGTTCCGGGTTTTATTAAGCTTCAATCGCGACTAGACAGTCTGCAAAAAGAGAAATATCTCCAGATATTATGAATTAAACCCCAGAGGGACTTTCGGTTACAACAAACTTTAATAGCTGGATTAATAGGTTATGGAATTTTTCTTATTAAATTCATTTAATACTTTGCAATTTGTAGAAAAGTGTCCTTGAGTTAACAGCACCTTTTTCCTTTTTCCTTTAATAAAGCTTCATTCTCACCTTCATCATTTTTTGCTCAGTGACTCAAATCACTTCTTTTAAAATGCTCAGATGAATTTAATCCTTCTGTTTGCGTGAGACCAGAGGAGAGTTTATTCCTCGTGACTGAAAAAGATCAGCAATATGAAATTAATAACTCAAGAAATGTAAAAGATTAATTGATGCTACCACATTTAATGAAAACATGTCTTTTAAAATATGTTCCGTTCTACGGAAGAGGATTAGGGACAGTTTAAAAAAAAAATCTGACTTTGTTCTCAGAAGATTAAAGTCAAAATTTAGGGGAAAAAAAGTCTGAATTTTGAAATTAAAGTCAGAATTGTGTGGAAAAAGTCAGAAGTTTGAGAAAAATGTTAAATTCTGAAATGAAAGTGAAAATTTTGAAATTAAGTCAGGATTTTTAAAAAATCGGAAATTTTAAATTGAATCAATAATTTTGAGAAAAAAGTCAGAACTCTCTTTTTTTTCTATGACCCTAATCCTCTTCTGTACCATACAACTGAAGAAAAATCCCATTTAAATGATCAGAAACTTTTGTTATGAATCTAATGAAAGTGTTTTTTTATTTCAGATGGACCCCATGTTCACAGTCCCAGCCCCCCCGGCTCCAGGCCACCCCGGGGCCCCCGGATCTTCCCTGCCCTCTGTCCCCTCGTTCTCCTCTCCGGCCCTGCCCACTTCCAACCCCAAGCCGCTAACGGTCCGGACGCGGTCCGTCGGCACCAACACGCAGGACGGAGGCGCTCCGGGCCCAGCGGACGGGGACCCGGCCTTCTTGGGGCCCTGTCAGCCCGGAACCAGCGTCAACCTGGAGGGAATCGTCTGGCACGAGACGGAAGAAGGTCAGGAAGGTTCTGGAAACTCTACATCTATGGCTGGAAGCAACATGGACACGAGATTATCTGATTCATAATCATAGATAATGTCATGTTGCAGACATTTCAAAGTATATGAATAAAATAAGCTCAAATTTTAATAACCAGCCCAAACCTTTATATCCAGTCTGTCTTCAAGAGCAGAACCCGCCCAATCTGGCAACCCGCCCAATCTGGCAACAAAGTCAATCAAACAATTCAGACTTTAGTAAAAGTCAACATTTGTGGTTTTAATTTAAGATCATTTGGAACAGAGATGTCTGGGAAACTTTACCAAGCTGAAACCCGCCCAATCTGGCAACCCGCCCAATCTGGCAACACTGCCCCATTTCTTCCAAGTAATGGAGGGAATCGCCATGGCAACCGCTGACTCAGCATTTTCCTCTCTTTTTTTTTTTTTTAACTTTTTTATCTAGATTGTTTGATTTTTTTTTTCCCATCTCTATTTTTTTGTAATTTCCTCAGGAAATCAGAAGATATTCTGAACCCTCAATCAAAAACTAAAAGATACAGTAACAGTGAAATGAACCGTTTTAAAAAAAAACCTCAATATTATTTTTGCTCCTTCAAAGAGTCGCTTAATGAATTAAATTGAAAAGTGTGAGTGTGTTTGTGGGGGTTTAGATGCTCCAAGCAGAAAGAGTGAAGCTTGTTTCTGTTCCAGGTTTTTCAGTTTATTTGCACTTTAAAAACAAAAAACAAAAAAACCTGGAAAAATAACCCAAATCTCTGTGGGCGCGGAGCGGGAATCCTCCAGAGAGGCCTTTCGGTTCAAATGGAGAAGAAAAGCCGAACCAGATCCAGTCCGACGGTGCAAAACGGCACCGTGGGACCGCTGGGCCGCGGATCAGATGGGCGGATGATTCACCGGCTGATCCGGGCGCCGGGCGCTTTGATTTCCGGTTAACGAGGAAGCCGCGCCGCGCTGCGCCGCGCCGCGCCGCGCCGCGCGTCTCCACGGAGGCGTAATGAATAAATCTCCGCGTCGTCTCGCTCTGCCAGCCGCCGGGTCTCTGATGCTGGCTGCTGGTTTCAGTGGAGAGAAGCGTTTGAATCCCAGCCCAGCGTTAATTAACGCTGAAGAGGAAAAACAGACGTAAAAAGAGACAGAGAGGAAAACATGTCTGCTGTCTTCAAGCGGGGGCAAAGCGGCACTTAGACCAAGTTTTATGGAGTGAAAAAAGGCTCAAAATTTAGGTAGCTAACTCACATTAAGCTTCATTAATCAAGCTAATATTTCTTAATGAGACAAAGTGACAACTGAGGTCCCTAAATGTGGATCAATCAGACAAATGGAAATGGAGAGAAGCAATGAATGTGTGAGAAATAAAAACTCTTTAATCATCCAAGTCATTTATTTAACTTCATTCATTATAAACTGTGTTTTAGGGAAAAGTTTTAGATTATATTAGAGCTGCAGTATTTTATGTCTCATATTCTGTCATGTCATGACAGAATGAGTCAGATAATCTGTGAAAAATTTATCCACTCTAACTTCTATTGCTAACTAGAAACAACCAATCAGAGAGAGGGGGCGGGGCTTAATGCTGTTATTTACGCTCCTTCTCCGCGATGCTACAGCTAGCAGAGCTTGTTGTGAATGCTAAGGCTAGTTAGCATAGCCTCCGATGACGGTGGATAAACAGTTTTCTTGCAACATTAACTTGTTTCTCCACCATTAGCACTTTAAGCATCGAGTACATGAGACTGATTGACAGCGCTAAGACCACCTCCTGGCTCTGATTGGTTGGTTTTGTTTGTGAGCGGTTCGTTCCTTCAACACTAAAGCATTTTAACAATCAGCAGGAGTTAATAAAGCCTGCAGCTGCAGCAGCTCCACTGACGGCTGCTAAACTCTGAACATAAATATCTTTTCTCAGAGCAGCAAACGGCACAGAACTACAACAGATCAGATGATTTTGTTTCTGTTTGATCTTTAGATTATTGACTGACCAATCAATAACCTAACTTAAGTTCTAACTTATATAAAATTATATAGGCTTAAGTTTTAACCCCCTGCTGAGTAAGATTCAGCTAAAACAACAGAACAGTTTGTCACTAGTTTCCCTCCATACTGGTATGAAGATTCTGTCCAGAAATCAAACTAAGCTCTAAAACGGACAAAAAACATGTTTATATTACATGTTAGAGATAAAAAGGAACCTAAATATGTTAATATTCTGAACACAATTAATTGCATTTGTTTTACATATAACAGTTCAGAGTGGAACCTTTGTATTTGTACGTTTCTGGTACACCCGTAAATCTGATGCACAAGCGACATCCGCTAACACCAGCGATGGCTAATCAGCGAAGCTACTCAAGCCTAAAATAGTATCTCAGTGCTAACATGTAGCAGCAGCACAGATGCTAATGCTAATGTTAGCGTCCGCATTGCTAAAGAAGTTTCTGAAAACACTTTCCTTCAATCTGATGTTTGAATATCAGATTAAAATCAATAAATATCTTTGCTGTTGAGCTAACATGTTTATTTATTCAACGATTTATCAGCAAAAATTACTTTGAACTGAAGATGTTGCTTATTTTGATTCAAATGTGATGATTAATCAGTTAACCTGATTAAAAATTTTAATCAAGCCTCACCAACCAGTTTGAACAAATAAATACAACAAATTGTTTTTATAAAAGACGGCAGTAAAAGTTGGACCATTTAAAAGAAAAAAGCTGAAGGAGAAAAGTGTTGTGTTCTTTTCCATTCATGTTGTTGTTGGAAAGAGGGACAGATTCTCTCCCTGCAGCTCCAGGATAATTGTTTGGTGGTGGATGGATGCGATACGACTGGGAGGCGGGATGCAGGTTGCATGTTAATTAAGCTGAATACTAATTGGACAGACAGAAAGGAGATGAAGAGCTGCTCTTCTTCCTCCTCTCTGCAGGAGTTCAGACTGAGGAGCTTTAATCAAACAGGAATTGGTTTCAACCTCAGACTGTCTGTCTGGATGCTGGAGACTCAAGTCAGCTAGAATCTGAGTTTACCGCCGAGAAATAAACGGGAAAATCACAGAAATATGAAATATAAGTTTATTTTCACCGTGTTGTCATCATTTATAAATGCCACAGTGTCAAACTAAATGTTTAGCTCTGAGCTAGATACTGGACTGAATTAAAAATTTTAACAATTTAGTTATAAACTAAACAATTAGTTCTGAGTCAGATAAATATTTAGCTAACTCTGGGTAAAGCTAGTTAGCTCAGAGCTAGCTAAATATTTTGTATTTAGCTTGCTAATGTAATATTTGGTTAGCTCTCGGGTAGCTAAATATGTAGTTAGCATGCTAAATATTTAGATTGAAGCTTTTAATTCAAGCCAAAAACTTAATTTACAAACAAAACATTTAGCTCTGACCTAAATATTTAGTTAGCTCTAGGCTAGCTACATATTTAGATAGATTAGAGCTAGCTACATATTTAGATAGATTAGAGCTAGCTACATATTTAGATAGATTAGAGCTAGCTACATATTTAGATAGATTAGAGCTAGCTACATATTTAGATAGATTAGAGCTAGCTACATATTTAGATAGATTAGAACTAGCTACATATTTAGATAGATTAGAGCTAGCTACATATTTAGATAGATTAGAGCTAGCTACATATTTAGATAGATTAGAACTAGCTACATATTTAGATAGATTAGAGCTAGCTACATATTTAGATAGATTAGAGCTAGCTACATATTTAGATAGATTAGAGCTAGCTACATATTTAGATAGATTAGAACTAGCTCTGACCTAAATATTTAGTTAGCTCTAGGCTAGGTACATATTTAGATAGATTAAAGCTAGCTACATATTTAGATAGATTAGAGCTAGCTACATATTTAGATAGATTAGAGCTAGCTACATATTTAGATAGATTAGAGCTAGCTACATATTTAGATAGATTAGAGCTAGCTACATATTTAGATAGATTAGAACTAGCTCTGACCTAAATATTTAGTTAGCTCTAGGCTAGCTACATATTTAGATAGATTAGAGCTAGCTACATATTTAGATAGATTAGAGCTAGCTACATATTTAGATAGATTAGAGCTAGCTACATATTTGAATATTTCATTAGATTCCTAATTAAATATTTAGTTTAAAACTGTTGAAAAATTTCCACGTTTTTTTCTAGAAAATATAAGAAATTAATCTCAAAATTTATTTATTTTTTCTTGCAAATTTTTGACTTTCGGAGCTCAGAAATGTCCTAAAAATTCCTGAGGTTATTTTTGTTGGAAATAAACTCGTTTTTCTATCTACTGCACATCTAGAATCATCACTTCCAAAATAATGAAGGCTGTAAAGACGTAAAACCAGGAAACAGACTCCTGCTTGTTTCTTCCTCCATGGATTGTTTGTGGCTCTGCTCTTTAGACACCTGATGTTGCCATCGAGTGTTTCGGTTTCTTCCCTGAAAGAGTAAAAATAGAAACTGTGTCACTTTTCGGACCTGATGAAGCTTCAGCCTGTCGGAGTGACGAGGGAAACCTTCACTGCTGCCGTTCGTCCTGCTGCTTCTCTGGCTTGAACGATGCCAACACGCTATTTATTCTTTATTTTCATGTTAGCTGAAGAAGTCGCTTTTCATAGAGTTATCAGGTGTTTGGTTCTGGGGAAGCTGCTTTTCTAATTGAGCGTCTTCAGTGTGACAGGCGGTTAAACTGCCACTTCACCGACTCGCTGCCGGCAGAGCTAATGAGCAGTAAATCGGATCTTCAGGGCAGTTCAGGCTGCTGGCCGAGAGAGAAAAGGATGAGGATCACACTGCAGTTCTACATCGACTGAGATTTAATGAAGAGAGAGAGACAGAGAGAGAGCGAGAGAGAGAGAGAGAGAGAGACAGAGAGAGACAGAAAGAGAGAGAGAGACAGAGAGAGAGAGATACAGAGACAGAGAGAGACAGAAAGAGAGAGATACAGAGACAGAGAGAGACACAGAGAGAGAGAGAGAGAGAGAGAGAGAGAGAGAGAGAGAGAGAGAGAGAGAGAGAGAGAGAGAGAGAGAGAGAGAGAGACACAGAGAGAGAGAGAGAGAGAGAGAGAGAGAGAGACAGAGAGAGAGAGAGAGAGAGAGAGAGAGAGACAGAGAGAGAGACAGAGAGAGAGACAGAGAGAGAGACAGAGAGAGAGAGAGAGACAGAGAGGCAGAGAGAGACAGACAGAGAGAGAGAGAGACAGAGAGAAAGAGAGGCAGAGAGAGAGAGACAGAGAGAGGTTTGAGGTTTTAAAATTTCCTTTATTTTACATTCCTTATGTCAAACAACAGACAAAAACAATCATAAAAACAAACTCAAACAAAAGAAAAAACTAAAGAACCCTCATCCAATGTACACAGAACATTGTTAATTCCCCATTTGTTTACAAATCCATCAATGTTCTTTGTCAACTTAAAAAACTCAAACTCTACACGAATTCTAGCGATTATCAGTCTCTGAAATAAAACACAAGCATCATCCGTTTGATGACCGTTCTTTTTGTTCCTCCTTGATAGCCATATTGCTAGTTTTGCAGTCCCAGAAATAAAATTCAAAAGAGTGTGTATAGATTTCTTTCCTACACTGTACCTTGGACCATAAATAAAAACACAGTTAGAAAACTTTTCACCAAACCCACCAAACAAACAACCCAAAAGAACAAAAAGAGACTTCAATCTTAAACACTCGATAAATAAATGAGACAAAGTTTCGTCTTGAGAACAGTAACCACAGAGAACACTAACCCCAGGATCAAGGTGTGCCAGATACCTGTTTGTAGCTATGGCCCCATGCACAACCCTCCACTGGAGGTCACCCACCCGCTTCTCAACAGGGGGTTTGTACAGGGACCGCCAACAGCCTCCTGGGGAAGAGCTGGAGCCAAAAAACTCAAGCCACCTCGAAACTCTCACCTCTGCCAGTGAGCGTAAATTCAGCACCTTCACACAGATGTGGTACAAAACCTTCTTCTCCAGGCCATCAAAACGACCCAAAGGAGAATCTTGTAGAGACAGCAAGAGCTCTGGTTCATCCTGCCACTGATCTACTGCAGGAGAGACGATCAGGGAAGGAAACATGTACTCACATTCATCATCCCATTGGTCAGACAGAGTACTGTTTACAGCAAACGCTCTGATGGAAACTGGCAGAGGGGCACATGCTTCTTCTTTCAGCCTCGATGCGAGTCTGTTGGATCGTATCTGTAGACTCTCCATCAGACTGTCCACAGACAGCTTCATCAGGTGACCCAGCTTCACACAGCCTGCTTCCCTCATCCTAGATCTCAGCGTACCAGATGAGAGGAGCTGTGACGAGAGGAAACTGTTTTCAAACAGAGGCTCTTCAAAAACCCACATTCCAGGTGTTGTCTCAGTCTCTCTCTCAAAGGTGAGGATCTTCCAAGCGTTTAGCACAGACTGGTAGAACGGGGTGAGACCAGACAGATCCAGAGATCCTTGTCTCAGCAAAAAGAGGTGTTTGTCGTACCCCATACGACCTGCTGTCCTCAGCAGAAGACGCGCCGTGTCCAGCCATGGCAGTCCAACCCCATACAACAGCTTCTGCAGAGTTTGAAGCCTGAAGGCCGCGATCCGGGACATGATGTCAATTAGTCCTTGTCCTCCCTCCTCCACAGGTAGATACAAGGCAGCGGCTCTCACCCAGTGACATCCGGACCAGAAAAAGTCCACTAGAGTCTTTTGGAGACGCTGTATAAGAGACGGTGGAGGCGTCAACACAGTCAGTTTGTGCCAGAGAGCCGAAGCGACCAAGTTATTAACCACCAAGACTCTTCCCCTGTAAGATAGCTGAGGTAGCAACCATTTCCATTTAGATAATCTGGCACACACTCTCTCCATGACATCCCAATTTTTCTTCAAAACAGCCTCAGTGCCCAAATAAACCCCCAAGAATTTTAAACCCTGATCAACCCAGTGAATGTTACCTGGCAATACGGGGAGGTTATTGTTCTTCCATTGGCCGACTTTTAAAGCAGAACTTTTCTCCCAGTTAACTTTAGCTGAAGAGGCTTTTTCATAAAGCTCCAGACAATGCTGAAGACCCGTAACATCATTCTGGTTCTTGATAAAAATGTTGATGTCGTCAGCATATGCAGAAACTATTAAATTTGGATTGCTAGGCAAACCTGGAAAAACAAGACCAGTGAGGGTGGAGCGAACTTTGTGTAACAGCGGCTCAACTACAATAGAATACAGCTGTCCAGATATGGGGCAGCCTTGTCTAATTCCTCTCTGGACTTTAACAGGACGACTCAATCCTCCCCCAACTTTTATAACACAAAACATTTCATTATATAATAAACCCAATAAAGAAATAAAACCTTCACCAAATCCAAATGCTCTCAATGTAGAAAAAAGAAAACAATGATCGACTCGATCAAAAGCTTTTTCCTGATCTAAAGAAATAATTCCAACATCCATTTCATATTGCTTACAAATGTCAAACAGATCTCTTAAAAGAAAAAGATTGTCTTTGATGGATCTCCCAGGAACACAATATGCTTGATCTCTGTGTATAATAAGTTCAAGAACATTTTTCAGCCTGTTAGAAAGCACTTTAGAAAATAGCTTGTAGTCCACACAGAGGAGAGAGACAGGCCTCCAGTTCTTCAAAAGAGTCAAATCTCCTTTCTTTGGAAGCAGGGAAAGAACAGCTTGACGACAAGACGATGGTAATATTCCTGTTAAAATGCACTCCTGAAGTACCTCCCACAAGTCGTCCCCCAACAGCCTCCAGAAGTGTTTGTAGAAGTCGGCAGGTAGACCATCTAAGCCTGGACTCTTTCCCGAAGCCATCTGTCCAACCGCAGCCGTCAGTTCTTCTATTGAAACTCCAGCTTCCAGAATGTCCCGATCTGCAGCGGTGAGCTGAGGAAGACCATCCAACAAAGTCTCCCTGGAGCTTCTGCTACAGGTCTGCTTCCTGTAGAGGTCACTGTAAAAGGCTGCAGCATGTTCCTTCATAGCGCCAGGATCAGCAGTCA
>NC_088838.1:33847105-33902105 GCF_904066995.2 Poecilia reticulata
CCTCTGCTGCTCTGCAGTGAGAGCTTTGACTGGCAGACCGACCCCCCAGGTCAGGTCTGCAGTTAACAGTTAACTTTCTTGTTACACAGAGCAACATCCATCCATCCATCCATCCATCCATCCATCCATCCATCCATCCATCCATCCATCATCCATCCATCCATCCATCCATCCATCCATCCATCCATCATCCATCCATCCATCCATCCATCCATCCATCCATCCATCCATCCATCCATCCATCCATCCATCCATCCATCATCCATCCATCCATCCATCCATCCATCCATCCATCCATCCATCCATCCATCCATCCATCCATCCATCCATCCATCATCCATCCATCCATCCATCCATCCATCCATCCATCCATCCATCCATCCATCCATCCATCCATCCATCATCCATCCATCCATCCATCCATCCATCCATCCATCCATCCATCCATTTTCTTTACACCCTTGTCCCTCAGTGGGGTCAGGAGGTGCTGCTGCCTCTCCAGCTGGCGTTCCAGGTGAGAGGCGGGGTCACCTGGACAGGTCGCCAGTCTGTCGCAGGGCAACACAGAGACACACAACCATGCACACACACTCACACACACTCACTCACACTCACTCACACACACTCACACACACACTCACTCACACACTCACTCACACACACTCACACACACACACACTCACACACACTCACACTCACACTCACTCACACACACACACACACACACACACACACTCACTCACTCACACACACACACACACACACACACACACACACACACACACACACACACACACACACACACACACACACTCACACCTAGGGACAATTTAGACAGACCATTCAACCTGACAGTCATGCTTTTGGACTGTGGGAGGAAACCGGAGTACCTGGAGAAAACCCACCATGCACAGGGAGAACATGGAGACTCCATGCAGAAAGACCAGGGAATCGAACCCAGAACCTTCTTGCTGCAAGGCAACAGCTCTACCACTGTGCAGCCCCACACGGAGCAACATCTAAAACAAAACTTAATTAGCAGGTTGGGTTGTTTGCAGATCAGTAATCGGAGATCAACTGCAATCGGTGCTGCAGCCCTACTCCAAACTATGCAAACGGCTAATTTGCATTTCCTTTTATTCTTCTTTTTTTGTGACATTTTAAAAGTTCACATGACAATTGGATGGAAACATGGCTGCTGATTACAATCAGTTAATGAATGCGTTTGATTAGCAGCAGCTGCTGCATCCAGTGCAGATGCAAGCAGGAATGACGGACTGAAATCTGTTGTCTCCGTTTCCACACTTATAAAAATCCTGCTGGTGGAGATGAACACAGTGAAACGGTTTAAACCGCGTCAGCTCAGCCTGATCCGGGGTGTTAAACCGACGACCACTGCTCCGGTTCGCAGGACAGAAACTCGTTTTTTCTCTATTGCTGCAAAGATGATTAAAGGTGTAAGTTGTCTCGGAGGGTTTCAGCCGCTGTTCGGTGATGAGCTTTACTAAAAAACACTCTCCGCTCTGCATCCAAACCGTTTTATAAACTGAGAGCCGCTGAGTGGGAAACGTGACGGTGCCTCCCTCGCTCTCCTGAAACCTTTCAATTATTGCTCCTGTATGTAAGTGATAGTTGTCATGGCAATTACAGCTTAATCTCCAAAAGTGGGGACTAAATTGCTTTTTTCATTTCGACTCGGCGGAGGCCGAATGCAGTTTCATAACGTAGCTCAATGAAATAAAGCTCCTTTTTTTTCTTGTTGATTCATTTTCTGAAGTAAGTGAAAAAGATTAAATATAATCAGACAAACGTCTATAGAAAATGTGTTTCTAAACCACCGTCACTCTGTTAAATAAAGGCCCAAAAGCAGGAAATGTGGCAGGAATATCAAAGAAATAGCTGGAGGTTTCAGCAGCAACTGTAAAAAAAAACATTTACAAACATCACAGGAAACCTGAGATATCTTCTTCTTAAAAAATCTAAACTCTGAATTTGCTCTGGATTATTTAACACCATCCGGTTCTGGGAAAAAGTGCAGCGACGACTGCATGAAAGGGTCGTTACGGATGCAGAGCCGCGGCATCAGCAGACAGGTTCCTGATATAAATAACAGCACGTACTGGAAACGTGTGGAAAAGCAGCGTTAAGATGCAAAGCGCAGCAGCGAACAGCATCAAAAGACTTCAAGGTAAACGGGGAACGCTGTGTGAATACCAAACGACTCAAAGACGGAGATAATGGTGGATTTTGCAGATTCTTTCATGTTTATCAAATAAAAACAGGCTTTGTGCAGGAAAAAAACAGTTTGTGCTTAACGTCAGGGTGAAGTGGTTCACTTTGAGTTGGAATCTGATTTCAGCTCATTCCTGGTTAAAATATGAAGTGCCCTCCGTTTGCACCCCAAATGCTCATCATTTTAAAATGTTCAGCCGACGTTGTGTTTTTGTTTTTCCAGTTCAAACACAACATAAAACCCACCCAACTAAAACATGTATAGATTTAAATGATGTCCTCTATGACATTGACTGCATTTTAAGACTTTCCACTGTGTTTTTGGCTGTTGTTCCTAATATTCTGACCAAAAGCAGATCCCATTGCAACAAACTCTTTGAACATAACAAGACTTGTGTGTTTTGTGGCATTATTTAAATCACAGTGTTGTACTGGGATCTCTGTTTTACAACACTACTACATAGTGACCTTGATGAACCAATGACTGGACATTGATGACGTTACGTTTGAGAGATTCCAGACATTTGGGGTTCTTGTTGGTGGAGGAGGCGGCCCCTACACAATGATAGGGGAAATGCTGCACACATATACAACCCTTGTTCATCACAGTAGGGCTGACAAGGTTCAGCTCCACTGTGATGCTAAGCTTTGGTTCAATGTGCCTTAGGGAAAGGTTTCTACTAGTGAGGCCTGCGGTAGCCACTGGGGACGGCTGTTGTGTTGGGTCTAATCTTATCAATCCATCTGCTTTCTCTCTGTCTCTCCAGGTTTTGCGAGTCTCCCTGCAGTGATCCAGAATTCCCCGGCGGCCGCGGACGAGGGAAAAGGATGAGGATGGGCATGTCTGAGCGGCCCTGCATAGAGCCGTCCCATGCCACTAAAGTCAGAGGTCTTCCACACCACCGGAGCCGAGGAGGCGGCGTAGCAGGATCCATCCACAGCAAAGGACGGAGGGGCAGCCTGAACCTCATCAACAGCAACGGCAGAGCACCTCCTTCCTTCTTCACGGTTGATGATGTTAAAGCCACCAACGTAACCTCCTCTATCCCTGCCGGGAAGCGAAAGAACAAACCACCAGCCGACTTGGACCTTAGTCTCGTTTCCTCGGACGACATTAAAAACGGGAATGGGAAGAGGATCCGAGCGAAATCCCGGAGTGCCCCTTCGACGCCTTTGGGCAAATCAGACCCATCTTTCATGGATCCAGGAGGAGGCTGTGCTTCCTCTCCTCCCCCGCCCATTCTCATCGACTGCCCTCATCCAAACTGCACTAAACGCTACAAGCACATCAACGGCCTGCGCTACCACCAGACACACGCACACCTGGAGGCGGAGGAGCAGAGGAAGCCTGAGCTGGGTCCCTCAAAGGACGGAGACAGTGAGGATCGACTATCAGACTGTGAGGACAACATCAGCAACTTGACGTACGAGCCCCCAGAGAACAGCACAAACACTCACAGCTCCTCCAAGAAACCCACTCCTCTCTACAAGGTGACTACGGTGGGGTCACCTAAGAACAGACGGTTACTTCTCAGCACGGACCACAGTCCTTCCGCCAACTCCAAAACCAGAAGAACCTCACTCCTGAAAGACGGTCTGATTGATGACCTCAGCAATCTGCCTATCATTTCCAACATGACTGTGGTTTTAGAGAACTGCATGATCCCAGACAGAAGCACGTCTGTAGAGATGCCAAAACTGGAAGCAGAAGGACTGATTGATAAAAAGGGAGGAGCATCTGATAAAGGTAAGAAAGCCAATGGGAAGGTGGAAAAACTGTCCAAGTCCAGGACTAACCGTCCAATCGCTCCTGCTCCTGCTCCACCGAAGCTGATTGCCATACCCAACACGACATATCCGACCAGCACAGCTGATGTTGCTCCCCCACAACAGTCGTCCCCAGTGGCTGCCATTGGCCTCACTAGTAAAAACCTTTCCTTAAAACCCATTAAACCAAAGCTTAGCATCGTAGTGGAGCCAAACCTCGTCAAAGCCACAATGGTCACTTGCAAAGAGACCAGGAAAAAGGAAAAACGGAAGATAAAGGACAAACATAACAAAGAACCAGCAAACAGAACTCCCAATGGTGACAGTACTGTGATCAAAGTGGAAGAGGTTGGAATTGGACCTAAAGGTGGCGTTAAGGAAATATCTGGAAGCCTTCTGAAGGAGCACCTTAGCAAACAGGATGTAATGAACGGACTCTCAGAGAGCCAAGAGAGCAGGATGGCCAGCATCCGTGCAGAGGCTGATAAGGTCTACACTTTCACAGACAATGCCCCCAGTCCGTCTATCGGTGGTTCATCGAGACTCGATTCAAGTCTAGCAGCAGACGGAGGCAGTAAGAACGACAGCCCTGCCTACTCTGATATCTCAGACGCCGGGGATGATGGAGGGTCTTCTGAGTGTCGCTCAGATGGACTCAGGTCCAAGTCCAGCTCCTCGTCTTCCTCCGAGGTGAGCTCCAATAGCAACTATGCTAACTCTAGTAAAACCCCTCCCACAGCTTTGAAGGAGCCCCAGTCCCCATACTTTCATGGCTATGATCCCTACTACCTGCAAGGGTACATGCAGCCGGACAGGCAGAGCAGCGGGGCCGTTGCTTTCCATAAAAACTCTCCTCACGACAGCAAAGGGAAAGACAGGAAAGAGGACATTAAAGACGACGACAAAAATTCCTCCCACGAGTTCTCAGATCCTAAGAAAGGTGACGGGCCTCCTCAGTCTCAGCTCCAGCTGGCGATGAGTCAGACCCAGACGGCTTTGGCCCAGTCCCTGTACTATGGCCAGTACTCGAGAGGTCTGTACATGGACCAGAAACTTCTACTGGCTTCCAAATGCTGTGACCAGACCCTCACTGCCAAGCACAGGGGACAAGGGTTGAGGGACACTGAGGATGTTAAACATATGGTTGGGGTTTCAGCCAGTGGGGCCTTGCTAGGTAAAGGCCCGGATGGTGCTAAAGGTTGCTGTTCCAAACCGGTGCTTTCCTATGTGGAGATGAGTGAAAGGGGAGAAAGGGGGCAGAGTCTGGGCGTAAAGGTGGTGCACAGTGGCATAGTGGACCAGCACCAGGTCTCAGTGAAAGACTGTGATGACATCAAGTCACCGTCCTCTTCCTCCTCTTCTTCATCCCTCCACAATCCAAACAGTCAGACAGATCTGGACTCAAATGTTTCGTTTTCCAGTGTAAGTTTCTCCCTCTGTTTATAACCCGCCGCCGCCGCTGATGGTGTTGTTGGTGTGCTTTCCTGACTGCTGTTGAGTGTCACAAAGAGATTAACCTCACATTGTGTACAATAGGTGCTAATATCAAGGACCATGGGGCTTCTGTGCTGCTATATCTCTACTCTGACATACTACTTCAGTTGTTTCCAATGCAAATGTCTTTTAACGTTTAGAGTGAGATTTATTGGAGGAAATGTGTTTTTTCCAACTTTAGCTGTAAAGGAACAAAAAGCTTGTGCAGTTTTCGTACCAGTGTCATCCCTTTAGCCGAGCCGTGTTGAAGAGGTTGCTTGTTTTTCCTCCAAATTGCTCTAAACTCTTCACTTAATCATGTGTGAGACGCCACTCTCTGCCTCACATCTCACTGCTGAATGGCCGCCTGCTGTTGAAACGTCGTCATCCTTCATCAACATCCCATCCAGAGCCAGTGATAGATGGTCTGTCTATGGCTCTGTTCACTCAACTACAGTGTTTCCTCTATAGTCATTCAGCAGCGGTGGGCCACCGTTGAGAGAAATTGTCAAATGAACAGATGAAAGTCATAAATTAACCTTCGCTTGTCCTTAAAAAGCACTAAAGAGACAATTTGCCGATGCTTAAATAGAACGGTATGTAAGTTTAGCCCTCGCACCTGGCAATGTAAGCAGGACCGAGACGTGGACTGAAGTCGAGCCGACCCGAAAAATGGCTGCCACCCACCTCTGTTAACAAAGAATTATAGGGGAAACACTGAACCAGCACCAACACTTGTCCCCATCAATCTAGTCCCCAGACGGCCCCGCCTGGGCGCACCGCCTCGCGCTCAGCAAATATTCAGAGCTTCAGAGTCAGCACGGGGAGAATGTCGAGGAGGGGGAAGCGGGCAGTGGGAAGGAGTGGGGCGCTACCGTGGAGCCTGCTGGGGCCAAGATGACCTCGGGTGGCGTAGATGCTAAAAAACCCAGAGCTCACGGGCTCCAGGACTTCCCGCCCGTCACTGACGCGGAGGATTCAGACCGACAGGAGGGGCTGGAGGACCAGGAACCCACTGGAGGGCTGTCAGAGGAGTCTCACAATGCCAGGGCGGCAGTGTCTCCTCCCATGACCCCCCAGCAGCCCTACATCCAGTACCAGCACGCCTCCTACTCTCCCTACCTGGCGATGTGTGAGGGCAGCGGGGGCTCCTACAGGGGGGTTTCCCCAACGCTGGTCCACAACTACCCAGGTAACAGACAGACATCAGCTGCCTGCATGTTTAGACTAAATGTACTCAGAAACGTAATGTAACATCTCATCCCTACGATATGAAGCCAAAGGGAAAATACCTGCATTTTATCCAGTGGCCAGTAGAGGGCAATGATGAAAAATGATGCACTGCTTAAAGGGGCAGTATTATGTGTTTCCAGGCACCTTGTGCCATTTTATACTACTGTTAAACTATGTTGTACCATAGTTATGTAAAAATGCTGTCAAATATGACTTCCTAAAGTAACGCATTGAAACTGGGCCTCTGTCTCTTTAAAATCTCCTGCTGTTTCTGAAGCTCCGCCTTCAGGAAGTCATCAACATGGCTGCTCTATTAAAAATAACACGTCTAGTTTTAATAATAATAGTAAATATTTTGGCTAAATTTGAATTGATTTTAATCACAATTCAAACTGTTATACATCCCTGTGACGTAGCAAGAATGCTTTAATTTAACCGTAGTATTGTTGACTTTAATCTTTAATTTTAAATAATCTTTGTACCAACCAAAGTCAGTGTTTTGTATATTTTTCTGTAGGTTTTGTTTGGATGCTTTCAACACACTGATCGGTTTTTTCCACAGTTCTGTGTGTCTAAGCCTGTCAATAAGCAATAAATCAATTAATCACATAATAAATTAAAACAATATAATTAATTTCCATTTGCATGATTTATTGTTTTTCTCTTTTCTTCTCTGTAAAAAAGTCTTCAGTCTGGTGTTTTGGTTTCAACTAGTCTTTTTTTTAAGGACAGTTTTGTTTACAGAGACGTCATAATTCATTTTATTTGTTGTTTCTTTTGTTTTGTTTATTTATTTAAGCTAAAAACCAGTTCCAGAGTTAAATGCTCATTAGAATTTAAAGTTTGCTTGTATTGTTGCATTATTATGTCTTAGAGTTTCAAAACAGCGATATTATAATTTATCGCAGAAACTTCTGGGAAAATTTATCGTCCAGCTAAATGTGTCACTGTGACGGGAACATTTGCTCCTGTGTTTCGTTCTCCAGGTTTCCACTATCCTCTGTATGGAAAGACGGCAGGCAGAGAGGAGTCGGAGGTGACTCCGCCCGGCAGAGGAGAACCGGCCAGCGGCAAGCTGATCGGCGACTCTTCGTCGTCGTCGTCCTCCTCCTCCTCTTCCTCCGTGGAGCTGCTGCAGCAGCCCAGCCATCACTTCCATGGAAAATCCCCTGCTGTGAGAAAACGCTCGCTTCCTTCACGGCCACACTCACACTGCGCCGCTCCTCTGATGATTGTTTTTCCCTCACATGTTGGCTCTGATGGTTACTCTGACAGAAACTCCCACAGCGAAGGATAAAAAGAAAGACAAACACGACAGGAAGCAGATGTTTTATCTGTTCTTGAAAAAGTTAATTCTAACTTCAAGCAATTAGGTTGACATTTTCTGCATAAGCACCAGGCATGATTAAGCATATGCCTGGCATTAAGCATCTTTAATTTCAAACATAAACTCTTCGTCCATGAAGAGCCTCTGGGCAGCTGGATTAATTTCACGTTTTTAAAAATGCTGTGGTTCTTATCAGAAATTATATGGATATACATTTGGATGGACAATCTGTGTTACATAAAGTAAAAACCACCAGAGATGCAGAAGCAGTGATTGTAAGCTAACAGTGGTGGCTAATGCGCTAATAGCAAAGCTAACTGCTCGTTTTGTCGTTATTGCTAACTTTGCTAAACACATTTTTCTGGACAGATTCTAAATTACTTGACAGTTTTAACAAATATGTAAAAAAAACAACATTTATTTGTAAATGTTACATACATTTATAACTTAACATGATGATTCTTCTCCAGCTTGACTCAACGAATCGCTGTAGGTTTAGAACCGGTTCCAGTTCTGATTGTTGTTTGTGAGCTCAGAGACTTTAACCTTTGACCCGAAGTGACTCAGAAAAGCCAGAACAAGCCGAGCGTCTGTCTGTTTTCTGCCCAGCCCGGTGAGAAGGGTTCGCCTGAGGAAGACAGAGACGTCGAACGGGAGAGGAACCACTTGTCGTTTGCTCGACACCTCCACACACACCATCACACACACCTGGGTATGAGCTACAACCTGATGTCCGGGCAGTTTGATATCTACCAAGGTACAGAGCTGCTGCTTCTTCTGACCCGGTCACACATTTTAAAATTCAAAAGCATCTTTTATTAATCCAAAAGGGAAATAAAAAAGTGACAGAAACACAGTTCTGCTTTTTTTTGGGCTAATTCCTAAGATAAAAAAAGCATAAAAAATGTGAACAAATCCTGTTCAATGAAGAAACTTTGTGGTTAACCTGATCTTTTTATTTAAAAGTTGCTGCGTAATATTGTTTTTTAATTCAATTTTGTTTTATTATAGTAATTAAGACTCAGAATCTCCAAATGTTCTGCAGCGAAAACATCTAGTCTGGATAAGATGCGATTTGGGATCAAATTAATATCCTGATATCTACTGTGATCTTTGCCGATAACGATATATATCATGATCTGTCTTAGTGATAAAACTTACAACAGAAATGAAAAAAAAATACACACCAATTAAGTGGAATGTATTTGAATGTTAAAACATTTTTAGGTCGTTTTGATGGATGTTATTTGTATGTAATGTTTTCAGCTGTTTCCCTACGGAAGAGGATTAGGGCCACTGGGAAAAAAAAACAGTTCTGACTTTAATCTCAAAATTCTGACTTCTGAGATTAAAGTCAGAATTCTGACTTTAATCTCAGAATTCTGAGTTTAAAGTCAGAATTCTGAGTTTAAAGTCAGAATTCTGAGAAAAAAAGTCAGAATTCTGAGTTTAAAGTCAGAATTCTGAGTTTAAAGTCAGAATTCTGAGAAAAAAAGTCAGAATTCTGAGTTTAAAGTCAGAATTCTGAGTTTAAAGTCAGAATTCTGAGAAAAAAAGTCAGAATTCTGAGTTTAAAGTCAGAATTCTGAGTTTAAAGTCAGAATTCTGAGTTTAAAGTCAGAATTCTGAGTTTAAAGTCAGAATTCTGAGTTTAAAGTCAGAATTCTGAGTTTAAAGTCAGAATTCTGAGTTTAAAGTCAGAATTCTGAGTTTAAAGTCAGAATTCTGAGTTTAAAGTCAGAATTCTGAGTTTAAAGTCAGAATTCTGAGTTTAAAGTCAGAATTCTGAGTTTAAAGTCAGAATTCTGAGTTTAAAGTCAGAATTCTGAGAAAAAAAGTCAGAATTCTGAGTTTAAAGTCAGAATTCTGAGTTTAAAGTCAGAATTCTGAGAAAAAAAGTCAGAATTCTGAGTTTAAAGTCAGAATTCTGAGAAAAAAAGTCAGAATTCTGAGTTTAAAGTCAGAATTCTGAGTTTAAAGTCAGAATTCTGAGAAAAAAAGTCAGAATTCTGAGTTTAAAGTCAGAATTCTGAGTTTAAAGTCAGAATTCTGAGTTTAAAGTCAGAATTCTGAGTTTAAAGTCAGAATTCTGAGTTTAAAGTCAGAATTCTGAGAAAAAAAGTCAGAATTCTGAGTTTAAAGTCAGAATTCTGAGTTTAAAGTCAGAATTCTGAGATTAAAGTCAGAATTCTGAGATTAAAGTCAGAACTGTTTTTTTTTTTTTTTCCAGTGGCCCTAATCCTCTTCCGTAGTTTCCCATTAGACCAGGGGTCCCCAAACTTTTTCCTGTGAGGCCACATAACTTTTCCCTTCTCTGGTTGGGGGGCGGAGTCAGTTTGTAACAGAACAAGTGTTTCACGTTTATGTGTGGGGGTTTGAAGGTTGAAACTGTTCAGCGCGGGAGGGGGGAAAGGAGTGGGGGCGCGTTTCTCGATTGATTTTTACCCAGAAAGCACATGGGCAAAAACCGTTAGTGAAACGGTCACTGGGACTGACTAGTATATATTCCATTGAGGGAAAGTAACATAAAGGCTCGTTTTGAAGTATAAGCTGCTACTTACAGTGAGGCGTTCATAACAAACACGTGTTCATCTGCTCTACCGCTCTGTGACAATCGTACTGATTATATAACATAAAAGTCTAGCAGTTCCCTAAAAGTCCAACAGATGGCAGCAATGCGCCATGCAAAACAAAACACCCACAGTTTGCAGGACACACCTCCTGCTACAGAGCTCCCTGGTGGTCGAAGAAATTTCCACATATAAACCAGAAAACACAATATATGAAAAAAAAATCTGAATGCTGTCTGGTATTGACCAAATGCGGCGGCCGGCCCGCGGGCCGTAGTTTGGGGACCACTGCATTAGACTATAAATCTCAATGGCCTGTCACAATGATAAATTTTACTGGGCGATAAATGATCCCAGAAGTTATCGCGATGAACGATATTACTGTTTTGAGACTAAAATAATAATGGCGTAATAATAATAATGCACATTCATTCTCAAAGATTAATAAAATGTATCTACTAATGAACATTTAACACTAAAACTGGAAAAATACACAAAATAAATAAACAAAACAACAGAAATAATAACAAATTTGTCCTTTAAATAAAGATCTAGTTGAGACTAAAGCATCAAACTGAAGGTTTTCATCGTCCAGTTTTTGGTAGAAAGAGAAAAACAGTCATGAAAGTAGAAATGAGCTCATTTTAATGCATCATGCGATGATTATTGATTATTGATTACTGTGTCAGGCCTGCTAAGTTTTATTTCAGGATGTTTCATGTTGTGGTAAATGTCAGAAGTTCTTGTTGTTCATGCTTTATGTTTTGCAGGTCTGAGCTCCAGGTCGCTGGTCTCCAGCCAGCAGGTGTCGGGTCGTTCCTCAGCAGGTGAGACGGAACCAGGAAAACTGGAAAACTTCAAAACATGACGTGTTTCCAAGGCTGGAAAACTGATGACACAGCACATGTTGCATAACTATTCACCATACTGTCAAAAAAACACACTGCAGTGTCAAAACTAAAGACAGCAACAGACACATTTTTATTTTTCCATGTTTAAACCATGACATAAAACATGTAAATGGATTATTTTAAGATGCTCTGCTGGATGAAACTGCTCTTCTAGATTTAAAAGCAAACAGAGAGTAAATGATGTGGATTAATTAATCTGTTAACCTTTTCCTCTCTGGAGGAAATCACCTTCTGAGTAAAAGAGCCTCCGTCTGCAGAGTTTTCTGTTTGAAAGTGTAAAATAAAGCTGCCAGGCGGCTCCAGAGCTCAATGTGACGATTATGTAATCCTGCAGCGACTGCAGCTACCTGGACATGGTGGAGATGCAACAAAAAAAATCTTGTAAACTAAATATTTTCACCGTACGCGTTGTACGTTTTGTCAATACTTTAGATTAAAATGCGGTTAGTTGCAGGTTCTACAATTAATGAAAAATCAACTGGGTTTTCTGAAGTATGTGTTTAAAATAAAACATCCAAATATAATTTAGTTTCTCTCTTTAATTGCAAACTCTATGTCAATAACCTCGGTATAAAAATAAATCTAACACTTGGGAGACGCAATCAGAAGAGTAATTATCACTGCAGCTGCTGCAGTTTCAGAGAAACGGATGTGAAATTTGTTTTTATTATTCATTATATCAGTGTTTTAGAAACTATCTTAAATTTTTCACCCAGTTATAATAAATCAACAAGAAATTGTTACATTTGATTCAAATTGAAGTGTATTTTTAAAAAAATCAACTAAATTTGACGTCTGACCTGCAGACCTGGGATGTAAAGTCAAATACTCAAATCCTTTCTGTCAGCGTCTAGCCAAGAAGTTGGTAACTGTTTCGTTTCCATGGATACCAACAAATAGCAGATTTCAATCGAGACTTCAGAATTAATTTTATTTGTTTCTGTTTTGTTCATTTATTTTGCATATTTTGTCTCAACTAAAAGTTTCAGTGTTAAGTTTAGAATTTAAAGTTTATAGATCTTTCAGAATCTGTTTTTTCTTTATTTTATTACTTAACAATAATCTCAAAACAACAATATTATCGTTAATCGCGATAACAAACCTATCATCCAGTAAAATGAGTTGTCTTGACGGGCCTACCCGCCACTAGTTTTTGCACTTTGATTCGAGGGTTATGCGTATTTTCTCTTAAAGAAATGTTTGGTGTGTCATCACGTCAGATCAGGAGATTCTCTAAAGTCAGGAGGAATAAGAGCAGAAACCCTCACAGCTTCATCGAGCGCGTTTCTTCTCTCCCAGAAGGTTTTTCCCGCTGAACGTAACTCTGACTGGTTTCTCTCTGAAGTCAAGCAGAACTGAATGTTCCAAACAGCTAAACATCTTTATTTTGTCTCTTTTTTCCTCCTCCACAGACGGCGAAGGGAAGAAGTAGAACCATGTGACCGCGTCTCACATGAGGGATTTATCAGACATCAGTTCCTTGGTGTGGAATAAGCTTCGCCTCGCTGAGAGGCAGGGAACAAACAAACAGAGAAACCTCTTTCATTTCGTACCGATGACATCCACCGGTTTTATAACGGAGGAGCAGATGAAGCGGCGGGGGACAGATCGCAGGAATGAGACGTTCTTTTTTCTTCTTTTTTCTGTTTTTTTTAAAAAGCGGGACTTCTTGTAAAAAAGCGAAATGTCATCGAATTGAAATGTTGTGTATAAGATGACATCCTAGAGCCCCGTGCACTCAGCTTTACCTCTGCTGTTGTGTTTAACTTTATAAAATGCACATTTATTGTAGTGTAATATAATGACGATATGACTGAATGTAAAGGTAATAACTCAAACTCACTGTTCTTTTTTTTTAAAGCCCCGTTGGGACAAAAACAGCATTAGGAAGCTAAAAGTGTATAATTATTGTTCTCATTCTGATTATTGAAGTGGTCCTCCCTCCTTCATAGTGCTGACGCTACATTTGTAAACCTAACCTGTACTTGAGTGTAACCATGTTGATTGTATTGTCTTTATGTGGGAGTAAAACCTTCACTTCGACCTACCCAGTGCCATTTACCAACCCCAGTGGTGTAAATATATTCTGTACAGATTTATGGCGGAGCACCGACATGCTCACTCTGTTGATCGCCATGCGGGATGCAGGCGAACCCAACAGGAAGTAGAATCACTCGCCTGTTTATTTCCCTCATCGGCTCAGTTTCTGTTACACATTTTATCAAAAGTTTTTGTTTCAAGCAAAACCTCATGTTTACACACACTTTTTCACAATCAAGTTCAGGTGAAAAAGCATTTAATCTGAAAGAAAATTTAATTTTGTACTGAATTATCAAAACATCAGATATCAAATTTAAGTTGTTTTTAAAAAAAAATTGTGCTTTGATGCATAGTAGTCCAAATTTAAGCTAACATCATAAAACGTTTCAACTGCTAGCCTGAGAGCTAGCTGTTCTTGCTAATATGACATGGATGTGATGATGTTTGCTGAAATAAATGTTGGTTTAGCTGAAAGATAAAGGAACAACGTATTTGTTATCTAAATTAAAATGAAGTCAGCAATATTTTTAGGAGAAGTTGGGGTGGATTGTTTCAAAATCTACAGGTCTCACTGGCAGAGCTATATTAGCTCACCTGTTAGCATAGCTGGGAGCATCTTAGCTGTGCGATTTTTGGCGACAACATTAAAATATGTTAAAATAATAATAGAAACTATACATTTTATTCATCATATTTATTTAAATGTTTGTTTTTATGTTGGTAACACTGAACGAAACAAAAGGAGTAATTAGATTTGGCTAGCTATTAGCTTGCAAGCCAAATCAGTTCGCTAACACAAGTAGATCACGTTAGACTGTATATTTTCAAAAGAACATTTAAATTTTATGGGAGGTTGACAGTTTGATATTTAGGTGTTTTCTGCAGCTAAAACTAATCATGAAGGAAAAATATCAACAGCTAATTAAGGCTAGTTATGCTACATACAGTAAATTAGCCATAACAATACAGATTAGCAGATGCTAATTACGGTTACACCTTATTTCTCTTTGATTTAAACAAAACGGCATTATTTCAACTAAATATAAAACAACATTCCCATTTTGCGGTCAGTGTTTTAAGAAATTTAATGTTTTGTGATAAATGTTATGAAGAGGATTACATTTATTTAATTAGGTTAGATTCAGTTTACACAGTGCCAAATCACAATAAATGTTGTCTTATGGTACTTTATATAAAAACCAACAGGCCCAATTAAAATCTAATTACTTTTATCTCAGTTGCACTTTTGTTCATGTTTGTTTCAAAACAATCCTGTTCCAAAAGGTCAGATTGCCATTTTTATTAGTTATTAAACTTTCTTCACAACATGTTAAATGATGATAATAATAAAATTAGATTAGATAGATCAAGACAGGCAACAGTTTCCCTTTATCAATTAAAACATTTTAATTTGTAAACTAGTTTGTCTTAATTTTGATCTTTTTTTAATCTAAATTAGTTTTTGTTGTTTCATTTCTTCCTGGCATTGCATGCTGTGTTTTTAGTATCACTGATGTGGACAAAATGTAGCCCAAAACATTAAGTTTTAACCTCAGTATAAAGTTTATTAAAAAACTAAAGTCAGTGTTAAACTGATATGTTTACAAACAGATCAGGGCATTTTTCTTTAGGTAAACTAGGAATTATTTTGACCAAAAACCAAAAATGTCACTTTGTTGTTTGTTACAAGACAGAGTTTAATGCTTCGATATCTTGTTCCTATAAATGTGTAAATTGTTTGTTAGAACATTTACATGCAGCAGGACTGTATTTTTCCAGCTCATGAAGAAAAGTTTTTAAAAACACGTTATTTTGATTTTTTTTTTTTTCTTGGTTGCAGCCTAGCCTGAGCAGGTTTGGAGATGCTTTATTTTCTTTATTAAGTGATAATTAGCATGTTATAGAAAATAATGACTAACTTAATATCTGATGATGGTAAATGGATGCACAAAGTAACTATGGTACACATTTGTGTCGTTAATGAGTGTGGTGGATGTTTTGCCCGTTTTCTGCTCCCAGCAGAGCCTCTGATAAACACAATCAGCTTTTACCTCTGGTGTTGTAACACTGCCAAACCTTCAGCATTATTTTATCTGACCAAGTTGGTCTACAATTATTTTGCTTAAAAAAAGCCTAAATAACTGGATGGTCATAAATCTTGTCATTTAAAGCGTCTGGATCAAACTCTTTATTAAATATTTGGCCGGCAGCTGGTTTGCAACTCCTGCTGGACGACTGTAAACACAACGTTAGCTCGCTGACAGCTCACTGTTTCTGCAGCACTTTGGTCCTTGTGGATCTCCAAACTCGAGGGACATACCGAATGTTACTTTAAACTAACATTTAAAAAATTAAGCTCATGCATTTATAAATAGAAACAACGTAAAAACAGCAGAACAAGGCTGAGAACAAGCAGCCCCAGCTTTTCTATCAGCGGCTCTGCCTCACCAACACAACAACATACCTTCATAGTTTCAGTGCTCATTTTATTACTTGAATTTAGCGTGATGGACTCTGTTTACAAACTTCAATCTACTTTTTGGAGACACTGTTGTTGTCTCATAGAGGCTGCTTGTTATGTTCAGTTCATCCGCCTGGTTTAACCAGTAAAAAACGCTCAGAAACTGTATAAACATAAGTCCTGCTGTTGCTTTTTTATACTGTATATGCCTTAATTCATATGGTTGGCAATCATGATTAAAGGATGTTTATATATATATACTGGTTTGTATTTATTTTCTTCAAATGTAAGTATTTACAGAACGAGCTACACTCTTAGAGGAAATAATTTCACCTGTTTTTATGTGTAGCAGCTGAAACAGGAAAATTAAAGCTTCGCTTTTATGCTCAGCTCTTTCTTAGCTGTTGTATTAAATGCATATATTTTATACATGTAATAAAAAAAATACAAAAAACAATGCAACAAAATATGCCACAGATATGCAGTATTTTTTTTTAGAAAAATACTTTAAGGAGAACCGTATTTTTATTTTTATTTGAGTAATATTATTATTAATTTTTCCACTCTGCTTGTGTGAAATTTCTGCATTTCAAACATATTTTGATCAAAAATGTTTCAGACACAAACTTATAATTTATGTCAGAGTGAGACTTCTTGTTTGTAGACAAGCTTTGTTATTCTAATATTTTTTTATTTGCTGACCCATTTGGAGGTGAAAATGGTAAATAAGTATTTTAAACTCAAATAAATATATGCAACACCTACTGTAAATATGCATTTAATAAGTTTTATCTTGAAAAAAAATATGTGTTTGATTTTTTTCTTTTGCGTGAATTTGTTGTTTTGTAATTGTTATTTTTGTTTTATTTTAGTCTTTTGAGGATAACTTTACATGAAGTGACTTTATATGCTTTTGTGTTTTCGATGTAAAGCATTAAATCAGTGACTGTATTTGAGTACCGTCGCCTTTTTACGTTACTTTTTTTTTTTACCGATTCAATGCGTGCAGTCCCGCCTCCAACCGGCAGAGGCGCTGTGGCGCGCGCCTCCTTCACTTTCTCCGCTTTTAAAACAGGATGTGTGGCGCCAAAGCTTGACAACAAAGCGGCTGTTCGATGTCGTAACGGTCGGTGACGCTCTGCTTCTTTTTTTTTTTTTTTTTTAAATTAAACACCAACTGTCAACAGTCACAGCCCAACAATTGAACCCTAAATGAAACCGACGACGTGAAGACGGAGTTTGTCGCTTCGACGTCGTTTTTTTTTTTCGTTTTTCTTCTTCTCCTTCTTTTGAAGCGGAGCTGATGTCAACATGGCTGCGAAGTCCGACCAACTTCTCATCGTCGTGTCCATTCTGGAAGGTGAGCCGGGTTTAAAGGGATGAGCGGGGACAGTCGGAGCTCGAACTGCAGGTGCTTTTAGCTTCTTCCGGTGGTTTTTACTCTGTTTCTGGGGGAGGATGAAGCGGTCGCGTTAGCGGCTGGAGTCCGACCGTTGGGTTCCGGTAAACGGCCAGTTGAGGTGGGATGAACCGGCTGCTGCTTTTTCAGCCTTTTCAGTTCTAAACAAACAGCCCAGTTTTCCTGTTTCTGGCTACAGCAAAATATGTTAAAACGGCTGAATAAATCAGGGCTGCACTTCATTTATAAACGTTATAGCTGCAGGCTGGCAAAAGTAAAAAGTTTAACGTGGTTTAGGATAAACCTTTAATTTGGGAGAGAAATGCAGAGACTGTAAAAGTATTCAGTTTTTACTATGATTGTTTTTACAAACTAGTCATGAACAACAAAATGTAGCTTTTTGACAAACAAATGATGATAAAAAAGCATTTTAGCGTCAATATTAAAGCCGATTTTTACAAAATGACGAAAATATTTCACGTAGAAAAGGTGATTGCGTTAATGTTTATGCAGCAGCAGCAGCAGGGCCGGATTTAAAAAGATGGGGGGCCCTGGAGCCAGGTTTGGTGCCCTGTCTACAAAAGAAAAAATATTTTAATAATGCAAATGACAGTACATTAATATGTAACTCCATGTTGTTTTCAAAGAAATCAACTGTTAACTTAATAATTTTTCAAATATTTGAATGTTTATATTCCTAAAACATTCTAAAATATTAATTCATCTCCTCTAATTTGGGTATATAATTTTTATTAAGGTAAACTCATTGAAAATGAATAACTAAAAGCAGTTTTCCTCCATCCTAACCACACGGCCAGACAGAGAGCTAAGGAAGAGCAGCAAAAGCAAAAGAGGTGGATGAGCAGAGCTTGGCGTCATCATCCAGGACATGTTAGTGGGGATATCGGAGCTGTCAGCAGCAGTCAGAGCCTCTTCAGATTTGTTGGAGGACTGACTGCTGCAGGAAATCTACGGCGACTCTCTGGAGACGGTGGATGATGGTAGTGATGACATCATGTAGTTTCCCTCTGGGATCAGCGACGTGTTTTTAATCTAACTGAATTAAATTAAAACCTGCATTAAACCTGCATTAAAACACTGCATGTTGACGTCGTTGGTCGTTGCTGGTTCACTTTGAACTGAGTGAGAAAAGGAGCCTGGCTTGGACAAATGTCCATCGGAATGCTGGGGGTTATGAGGACATGAGCTGATAAATATATGTAACGAGCTGTTGTCATCAGGGCGCCATTTTCCGAAGAGCCCTCGTCTCAGCCTGGTGGTCCAGGCGAGCTTCGACGGCGAACATCTGGAAACGGATCCAGTGGAGCATCGAGAGCAGCCGCAGTTCAGCACCGAGCTGGCCTGGGAGCTGGACCGCAAGACGCTGCATCAGCACAGGTGTCCCTCCGTGTGGACGCCCTGTCCTTCTGCTCTGTCCCTCCATGCTGACCGTCTGTCCCTACACTCTGTCCCTTCATGCTGACCGTCTGTCCCTCCATGCTGACCGTCTGTCCCTCCATGCTGACCGTCTGTCCCTCCATATTGTCCCTCTGTCCCTCCACTCTGTCCCTCCATGCTGTCCATCCATGCTGACCCTCTGTCCTTCCATGCTGATCCTCTGTCCCTCCATGCTGATCCTCTGTCCCTCCATATTGTCCCTCTGTCCTTCCATATTGACCGTCTGTCCCTCCACTCTGTCCCTCCATGCTGTCCATCCATGCTGACCCTCTGTCCCTCCATATTGTCCCTCCATGCTGACCCTCTGTCCCTCCATATTGTCCCTCTGTCCCTCCATATTGTCCCTCTGTCCTTCCATATTGACCGTCTGTCCCTCCACTCTGTCCCTCCATGCTGTCCATCCATGCTGACCCTCTGTCCCTCCATATTGTCCCTCTGTCCTTCCATATTGACCGTCTGTCCCTCCACTCTGTCCCTCCATGCTGTCCATCCATGCTGACCCTCTGTCCCTCCATATTGTCCCTCTGTCCTTCCATATTGACCGTCTGTCCCTCCACTCTGTCCCTCCATGCTGTCCATCCATGCTGACCCTCTGTCCTTCCATATTGACCCTCTGTCCTTCCATGCTGATCCTCTGTCCCTCCATGCTGATCCTCTGTCCCTCCATGCTGACCCTCTGTCCCTCCATATTGTCCCTCTGTCCCTCCATATTGATCCTCTGTCCCTCCATGCTGACCCTCTGTCCCTCCATGTTGTCCCTCCATGCTGACCCTCTGTCCCTCCATATTGACCCTCTGTCCCTCCATGTTGTCCCTCTGTCCCTCCATGCTGATCCTCTGTCCCTCCATATTGTCCCTCCATGTTGTCCCTCTGTCCCTCCATGTTGTCCCTCTGTCCCTCCATGTTGTCCCTCTGTCCCTCCATATTGTCCCTCTGTCCCTCCATGCTGATCCTCTGTCCCTCCATATTGTCCCTCCATATTGACCCTCTGTCCCTCCATGTTGTCCCTCTGTCCCTCCATGTTGTCCCTCTGTCCCTCCATATTGTCCCTCTGTCCCTCCATGCTGACCCTCTGTCCCTCCATATTGTCCCTCCATATTGACCCTCTGTCCCTCCATGTTGTCCCTCTGTCCCTCCAGGCTGCAGCGGACGCCCATCAAGCTGCAGTGCTTCACCCTGGACTCCGTCAGCAAGAAGAAGGAGAGCGTTGGCTACATCGTCCTGGACCTGCGATCGGTCCAGGAGGCCAGGCAGGTAAAGCGGCCGCTGCAGGCCAGGTGAGCGTGTTTCGTCGCCGTGGTGACGAGGCTGCGCTGTGTTCCAGGATCCCCGCTGGCACCCGCTGCTCAGCAGTAAATACACCAAGCAGAAGGCGGCGCTGCTCGTCGGCACGCTGCTGGAGAACGACGCCAAGGCCGCAGCAGCTTCTCCTGACAAGATCCGAGCCAAGAAGGCGGCGCCTCGACAAGGTCGGCTGGTCTGGACCCGCTCTGCTCAATATGGGGGGTTTGGGACCCGGCAGAACCGGCTGGTTTACCTGCTGATGCTCTGGAACCAGAGAGCAGCTCATGATTATTGTAGTAATTCATTATCCTCACAATTAATCGGGGGGGAAATAGACGCATTCTGCAGACTTTTCATTTCACCACTTGAGCTTTTTTTTATACAATATTAGAAAAACATTAAAAGATGCACATGAATAAAAAATGTAATTAAAGAAAAGAAAAACATTTTACTGACATTTTGTGTAGAACATATTTCCAGAGGTGTTTCTGGTCCTGTCTGAATAAAAACATGAGGTTTTTATGCTGCAGGTTCTGGCCCGGCGGGCGGCGCTCTGCCCGCCAGGCTGGAGGCGGAGCTGATCCCGGACCAGGGCTACCATCAGGTCGGGCCTGCGGGTCGCTGTGGCGACATGTTCGTCCTCTCCGTTACCGTCGCCTTCGCTACCAAACTGGAACAGGTGAGGAAATCCGTCAGCTTCCTCACTGGTCACATTTCCTATGATGTCATCAGGAAAGTAAATTCTGGGGTTTTTGGTTTCGGGGCTTTTAGAAATGATCCGATCTTTGATGACAAAGGTAACGGACTCACACGTCTGGAGTTTTTCTCAAACTGTTTCTGTCTCGATGAAAGAACCTTAAAAAGTCTTAATAGGGGTTGAATTCATCGATCTAAAAATAAAACCTTAATTGTTGTTAAAATCGTAAAGAAGTCGTAAAAATGTTGATGGACTGCATGTGAAACACGAAACACACAAAACCTCCAGGTCGGTCTGCCAGCAAGCTGCAGGTGTTTTTAGTTTTCAGGCTTCGTTTTAAGATGCTTCACTACAAGAAAACATAAAAACGTTTTTCTTCATCTCTGGAACGTTTTTCAGAACTTGGAACCTAAAACTCATGTTTTATGTTCAAATTGTTGCTAACTGACAAGTTTATGTTTGGATCTTAAATTTGTGATTTAAAAAAAGTCTTAAAGTTTTGAATTGATCTTGGAGCTGGATGACGTGTCTGGTTAGGTTTTATTTTTCTTTCCATCTTTCTTCAAACTGACTCCAGGTTGTTTTCTGTCGTTGCTGCAGCTGATTCCCAGCACCAAGAAGCTGCTAGCGGAGGACTCTGGTTTCTTCTTCTACTACTCCCTGCTGGGGAACGACATCACCAGCGAGCCGTTCCACAACCTGCTGAGTCCAGACTTCGAGCCGGAGCGCGCCTCGGTGCGCATCCGCAGCAGCACGCAGGCGCTGCAGGCCTTCCTGACGCAGCAGTCCAGCCTACAGGTGAGCCGGCGCCTCTGACCGAAGCGTCATGGCGGCTGCCGGTCCTGACGTCCCGCTGCGTCCGCAGGTCCACCTGTGCTGCGGGAACCGCTCTCTGGGCAGCAGCGACGTTTCGCTGTCCGCCCTCGCTGCCGCCGCCACCGCCGACGACCTGGAGGCCAAGGGCGCCACGGTGGAGGGGGCGTTCGTCCTGCAGCCGCCGCCGCGCAGCAAGCTGCCGGCTCTCCCTGCAGAGCTGCAGCCGACGGTGGGCGTGGCCGTCACCCTGAGGAGGGAGGAGCCAGCGCCGCAGGTAGGGAAACGCCACAACGCTGCAGGAAACCGCAGATACAGCAACGTTTCATTTCCCTTTGGATCAATAAAGGATCTTTGAGTTTGAATTGCTGTGATTAGGCATGTCGTGTTCTGGTACCGGCCCGTTCTGGCACCGGATCAACATATTCATGTTGTTGCCATCTGGCTTTATTTAATACAATATGAATTTATTTAGTAAGGGACAGAGCTTATTAATAAACATTAAAACAACCATTTAATTCACACACAAAACTACAAGAAATGATTTATAGTGCAGCAAAATAGCAGCTATAAAAGCATAAAAATAAAACATTAATTCAAAGTTTTTATTTAGATGTTTAAACATCAGTTTACTGTATATAGTTTTACTTAATATTTAAAAATCCTCCTGGATATTTTACCCTTTTTGTTGCTTTTACAAATCAGACATTAGCAGCAAAATTACAATTATCAGAAAAAAAATTACAAAAAAACCTTTAATCTCAACGTGAAAACTGATTTCTACAAAATAATAGTTTAATAAAAATGTTTAACATAAAGCTGCAAGTGTTTAGCAGGAAAGTGAGGGATCCACTCTGACTCCCTGCTGGGACTGGAGGGGCGTGAAAACTTTTACAGTAACTTATTGTAAGTTTAAATAATTTTGTCATTTTTTAGAAACCAGTTTTCACTTTTTTTTCTAAATTATTTGTCAAAAATGTACTTTTTTCATGTTTTATTCATGAAACAGTAAAAATGGTAAAGCATCCAAGGGGGTGGATACTTTCTATGGAGCTCCTCAGAGTTGTATTTATCTGTGACTGTCAGATTTTTTAATTTAATCCTGGAATAATTTCTGGTTTATTATATTCCTGTCTTCTCCTTGGCGGCCACTAGAGGGCAGCAGAGTCAATGTTAAGCTGAATTTGGCAGAGAAGCAGTTTTAAATCTTTAACTCTGTTATTTGTTGTTTGAGCTTCATAAAGTTGCTGAAAGTATTGATGATGAAATAGGTGAGAGTTCAAAGGTTAAGTTTTGTTTTTTATCATTATCTGGGTATTTTAAATATTTAGTGTTTTTCAGGTTTTGAGGGTAAAGGATCCCAGCAGAGCTCCGCCTCTCCCTCCTGCTGTCGCTCCGACCCAGAAACCTGCCGCTTCCCCTCCTCTTCCTCCTCCTTCGTTCCGTACGGAGAGCGAGGCGGAGAGTCTGCTGGAGGAGCAGGAGCTCGACAGGAAGCTGGCGGCAGGTGATGAAGGTGATGCTCCTCTTCGTCACCCTGAAGGCGCAGCGTCCTCTGTCAGCGTCTCCGCCCCCAAAGTGTCCATCCCGTCCTCCGCCCATCACTACTGCTTCTCTCTGGACCTGCGCAGCCTGGCCAAGCTCGCCACGCCGCACCCCATCGCCGCCATGCTCAGGTGGGCTCCCAGTCTGACCAGCACCGCCGCCGGTCCTGCTCCCAGTCTGACCAGTACCGCCGCCGGTCCTGCTCAGGTGGGCTCCCAGTCTGACCAGCACCGCCGCCGGTCCTGCTCCCAGTCTGACCAGTACCGCCGCCGGTCCTGCTCCCAGTCTGACCAGCACCGCCGCCGGTCCTGCTCCCAGTCTGACCAGCACCGCCGCCGGTCCTGCTCCCAGTCTGACCAGTACCGCCGCCGGTCCTGCTCCCAGTCTGACCAGTCTGGGTCGCTCTGCAGGTATTCGTACCAGTTCTTCGGCAGCTCGGCTCCCATCATGACCAGTCCGCCGGTGGAGCTGCAGAGGAACATGGAGGCGTCGCTGCCGCAGTCCTACTGCGCCTTCGACTTCGCCGCGCTGCCGCAGCAGCTGCAGGACACCTTCCACAGGTAGGATGCCTGTCCACAGGTAGGACGCCTGTCCTCAGGTAGGACGGCTGTCCTCAGGTTACACGCCTGTCCTCAGGTTACACGCCTGTCCTCAGGTAACACGCCTGTCCTCAGGTTACACGCCTGTCCTCAGGTAGGACGCCTGTCCTCAGGTAGGACGGCTGTCCTCAGGTTACACGCCTGTCCTCAGGTAGGACGCCTGTCCTCAGGTTACACGCCTGTCCTCAGGTTACACGCCTGTCCTCAGGTAACACGCCTGTCCTCAGGTTACACGCCTGTCCTCAGGTAGGACGCCTGTCCTCAGGTTACACGCCTGTCCTCAGGTAGGACGCCTGTCCTCAGGTAGGACGGCTGTCCTCAGGTTACACGCCTGTCCTCAGGTTACACGCCTGTCCTCAGGTAACACGCCTGTCCTCAGGTTACACGCCTGTCCTCAGGTAGGACGCCTGTCCTCAGGTAGGACGGCTGTCCTCAGGTTACACGCCTGTCCTCAGGTAGGACGCCTGTCCTCAGGTTACACGCCTGTCCTCAGGTTACACGCCTGTCCTCAGGTAACACGCCTGTCCTCAGGTTACACGCCTGTCCTCAGGTAGGACGCCTGTCCTCAGGTTACACGCCTGTTCTCAGGTAGGACGGCTGTCCTCAGGTTACACGCCTGTCCTCAGGTAGGACGCCTGTCCTCAGGTTACACGCCTGTCCTCAGGTAGGACGCCTGTCCTCAGGTTACACGCCTGTCCTCAGGTAGGACGCCTGTCCTCAGGTTACACGCCTGTCCTCAGGTAACACGCCTGTCCTCAGGTTACACGCCTGTCCTCAGGTAGGACGCCTGTCCTCAGGTTACACGCCTGTTCTCAGGTGGGACGGCTGTCCTCAGGTTACACGCCTGTTCTCAGGTAGGACGGCTGTCCTCAGGTTACACGCCTGTCCTCAGGTAACACGCCTGTCCTCAGGTAACACGCCTGTCCTCAGGTTACACGCCTGTCCTCAGGTAGGACGCCTGTCCTCAGGTTACACGCCTGTCCTCAGGTAACACGCCTGTCCTCAGGTTACACGCCTGTCCTCAGGTAGGACGCCTGTCCTCAGGTTACACGCCTGTTCTCAGGTAGGACGGCTGTCCTCAGGTTACACGCCTGTCCTCAGGTAGGACGCCTGTCCTCAGGTTACACGCCTGTTCTCAGGTAGGACGGCTGTCCTCAGGTTACACGCCTGTCCTCAGGTAGGACGCCTGTCCTCAGGTTACACGCCTGTCCTCAGGTAGGACGCCTGTCCTCAGGTTACACGCCTGTCCTCAGGTAGGACGCCTGTCCTCAGGTTACACGCCTGTCCTCAGGTAACACGCCTGTCCTCAGGTTACACGCCTGTCCTCAGGTAGGACGCCTGTCCTCAGGTTACACGCCTGTTCTCAGGTAGGACGGCTGTCCTCAGGTTACACGCCTGTTCTCAGGTAGGACGGCTGTCCTCAGGTTACACGCCTGTCCTCAGGTAACACGCCTGTCCTCAGGTTACACGCCTGTCCTCAGGTAGGACGCCTGTCCTCAGGATACACGCCTGTCCTCAGGTAACACGCCTGTCCTCAGGTTACACGCCTGTCCTCAGGTAGGACGCCTGTCCTCAGGTTACACGCCTGTTCTCAGGTAGGACGGCTGTCCTCAGGTTACACGCCTGTCCTCAGGTAGGACGCCTGTCCTCAGGTTACACGCCTGTCCTCAGGTAACACGCCTGTCCTCAGGTTACACGCCTGTTCTCAGGTAGGACGCCTGTCCTCAGGTTACACGCCTGTTCTCAGGTAGGACGGCTGTCCTCAGGTTACACGCCTGTCCTCAGGTAGGACGCCTGTCCTCAGGTTACACGCCTGTCCTCAGGTTACACGCCTGTCCTCAGGTAACACGCCTGTCCTCAGGTTACACGCCTGTTCTCAGGTAGGACGGCTGTCCTCAGGTTACACGCCTGTCCTCAGGTAGGACGCCTGTCCTCAGGTTACACGCCTGTCCTCAGGTAACACGCCTGTCCTCAGGTTACACGCCTGTCCTCAGGTAGGACGCCTGTCCTCAGGTTACACGCCTGTTCTCAGGTAGGACGGCTGTCCTCAGGTTACACGCCTGTTCTCAGGTAGGACGCCTGTCCTCAGGTTACACGCCTGTCCTCAGGTTACACGCCTGTCCTCAGGTAGGACGCCTGTCCTCAGGTTACACGCCTGTTCTCAGGTAGGACGGCTGTCCTCAGGTTACACGCCTGTCCTCAGGTAGGACGCCTGTCCTCAGGTTACACGCCTGTCCTCAGGTAGGACGCCTGTCCTCAGGTTACACGCCTGTCCTCAGGTAGGACGCCTGTCCTCAGGTTACACGCCTGTCCTCAGGTAACACGCCTGTCCTCAGGTTACACGCCTGTCCTCAGGTAGGACGCCTGTCCTCAGGTTACACGCCTGTTCTCAGGTAGGACGGCTGTCCTCAGGTTACACGCCTGTTCTCAGGTAGGACGGCTGTCCTCAGGTTACACGCCTGTCCTCAGGTAACACGCCTGTCCTCAGGTTACACGCCTGTCCTCAGGTAGGACGCCTGTCCTCAGGTTACACGCCTGTCCTCAGGTAACACGCCTGTCCTCAGGTTACACGCCTGTCCTCAGGTAGGACGCCTGTCCTCAGGTTACACGCCTGTTCTCAGGTAGGACGGCTGTCCTCAGGTTACACGCCTGTCCTCAGGTAGGACGCCTGTCCTCAGGTTACACGCCTGTCCTCAGGTAACACGCCTGTCCTCAGGTTACACGCCTGTTCTCAGGTAGGACGCCTGTCCTCAGGTTACACGCCTGTTCTCAGGTAGGACGGCTGTCCTCAGGTTACACGCCTGTCCTCAGGTAGGACGCCTGTCCTCAGGTTACACGCCTGTCCTCAGGTTACACGCCTGTCCTCAGGTAACACGCCTGTCCTCAGGTTACACGCCTGTTCTCAGGTAGGACGGCTGTCCTCAGGTTACACGCCTGTCCTCAGGTAGGACGCCTGTCCTCAGGTTACACGCCTGTCCTCAGGTAACACGCCTGTTCTCAGGTAGGACGGCTGTCCTCAGGTTACACGCCTGTCCTCAGGTAGGACGCCTGTCCTCAGGTTACACGCCTGTCCTCAGGTAACACGCCTGTCCTCAGGTAACACGCCTGTCCTCAGGTAACACGCCTGTCCTCAGGTTACACGCCTGTCCTCAGGTAGGACGCCTGTCCTCAGGTAGGACGCCTGTCCTTATCCAGGTTCTTCTCTGAGACAGGCGGCAGGTTAAAATGTCTTGTATTAATTAAAACAGTAATTTGGCCTTAAATTCGTCGGTCACGATTCTTAAAGAGCTTAATCGCATCGACACGTTGCATCGTGACGTCATGCAGGTAAGATCCCGCCCCCGTCTCCCTTCTGGAGGGCAGAAAGCTGCTGGCTAGTGATGTCTAGCCCTGTTTTTAGCTGCCGAGTCTGACATGTACGCCTGACATAAAAAGAAAAGAACTATGCAGTGCTAATTGTCAACAAAAAAAACTAGATAACGAGGTAAGGAAAAAGTTTTAATGCAAAATAAATAGCGAAGGAGAGGAAAGTAGGTCAGTTATGCCAGCTTGACTATGAGAACCTTAACATGTACATTTGCTGCAGAATTGGGTGGGTTTGCATGTAAAATTACCTGGCGTTGCTAGCTGCGCCCAGCCAGGTGTTGCCATGGTAACGTGGAGGCATACCTGGCGCTGCTAGCTACGCCCAGCCAGGTGTTGCCATGGTAACGTGGAGGCTTACCTGGCGCTGCTAGCTGCGCCCAGCCAGGTGTTGCCATGGTAACGTGGAGGCTTACCTGGCGCTGCTAGCCAGGTGTTTGGCTGCGTGTTGCCATGGTAACGTTGCTGTTCCAGGGTTCCTCTGGTCGTGGAGCTGTGGGACCGCGGCTCCTCCAGCAGAGACCAGCTGCTGGGCTCGGCCTCCATCCAGCTGCACCAGGTGCTGAGCTCGGAGAAGACCCGGCTGGGCCCGGCGGGCGACCCGGGCTGGAGGCAGACCCACCAGGACCGGATCCCCGTGGTCCACCCCCAGCGGTAGGGACGCCTCCGACAGACAGACGGGCAGGCGGGTCGCCTGGCGGCTACTAACGGCGGTGTGTCGGTCCTCCAGGCCCGCGGAGCGCGTGGCGGAGCTGAGCTACGTGGCGACGCTGCAGGATCTGGGCTTCATTAAAGCTAAAGAGGTTCTGGTGTCGGACTCGATCCAGGTGGGTCCAGATGGTTCTGAACCTGGCCCAGTGGGTCAGACTTCAGCTGACCATTATTTTAGTGATCGTTATTCTGACGATTAATTGGATTAAAAAAATCAGTTTTTTCATTCAAGCTTTTTCTTAAACATTAGAAATAAATTAAAGCTGCAGTACGTAGCTTTTTTTAATTTTTTTTTATTCATTAAAATGCATAAGAAATAAACATTTTATTACCTAAAATGCGATGACATCATTCATTTAGTCAAACTGCCACCAGAGGATTTTGGGTGTAAAACTTAGACAAAATGTAATTTATCATAATTTTATTGTACAGTTTTGGCTGAATTATTGCTCAGAATATATATGGATGGATGGATGGAATCATCAGTTAATGATTAATCGATTGCTAAATTTTGACTTTTGTCTAAATGATCAATTAATTACGATTCATTTTTTCATCCCTGATCAGCTGAAGACTATAAATACAAACATCTTCAGTCGATGAGGATCAAATTTCCACTGAACAGTTTATTAAACATGAGATGAATGTAAAATTAAAAGCTTTTTGCTGGTTTTTATTTTATTATAGTTGATTTCATTACAGCGTTTCCGTTCCTCTGAGTCTGTACGTGTTCCTGTATTTTTCCTCATCATGTCTCTAGGACGAATGTCCCGCCGTCCCGAAGTCGTCTTCTCGCCCAGCGGCGCCCAAGCCGTCCCTGCCGCCGCCCGCCCCCCAGGTGCCCGGGGCCCCGCCGGCCCCCCAGGCCACCAGGGACACCCTGGAGTACCGCGCGGCCCTGGAGCTGGAGATGTGGAAGGAGGAGCAGGAGGACCTGTTCGACGATCAGGTAGAAACAGAAGAGTTAGCTCTGTTAGCCGCCGGCTAGCTGTCCGTCCAATCAGGCGAGTTTTCAGAAGTTTTCAAATGTTGCAAAAAAGAAAAATGCAAATTTGCGTAATTTCATCAGAAATGATGCTAAGATTAACAGGAAGTCGCTAACTAGCATGCAACAAATGTTTCAGAATAAAACGGAGTCTCCTCTCAGCTGGAGGCCTGGTGCCTCTGGTAAGGCGCAGATCCACCAGCGGGTGGGAGCGATCGCGACATCAGCACTGAACAGGAAATGTTTCCATTTCCTGTTTTAAATCATTTTCCAAAAACCACCTCAACCCAGCAGCAAACGTTTTTGGCGAAGTTGAAAATGAATTCGGTTTAATTAAAGCTGCAGCAAGTAACTTAAAATATATTTTTATATATATGTTGGAACTGTCACCATGTTGTGAGATGATCTGTAAAAACTGGACTAACTAGAAACAACCAATCAGAGCCAGGAGGCGGGTCTTAGTGTTGCCAATCACCCTGCTCACCCCAAACCTCCAAGGCAAATGTTCAAATCAATGTTTCTCATTTGCACAGTTAGCAGCGTGTACATGATGGTGATTGACAGCGCTAAGCTCCTCCTCCTGGCTCTCATTGGTTGTTTTTGGTTCATTTCTTCAGACAGCACATCCATCTTTTCAGATTATAAACATTAACAACATGGTGACGGTTTTAACAAATGTGTAAAAAACATATTTTTAATAAAAGTTACAAACTGCAGATTTAATTTAAATTAACTTTAAATTCCCGACCCGAATAAAAATGTCTTAAAATATGTCGACAAAAGAATAAAGTTTATCTTTTTCCTGTAAAAACTGTCGGAACTTTCCACATTTTCTAAGTTTTTCTGTTTTTAGTTGTTTTTTTACATAAAGACAGAATTTCAGTGAGGATGGAGCAGAAGAAGCTCAGTAAACAGGAATGTCTGGTTCTGACCCGGTGAGGAGTTCTGGTTCTGGCTTAAAGATGGCGGCGGTTCTGTCTGCAGCTGAAGCAGAAGGAGCTGCGGCACATGCAGGCGCTGGCGGACGAGTGGAGGAAGAGAGACGGAGAGAGGGAGGCGCTGGTCAAGAAGAAGGTGAAGAGTTCATCTGATCCGGTCCTGGACCGGTTCTGGTGGTTCTGATCCGGTTCTGGTGGTTCTGCAGGAGCTGGAGTTCAACCAGCTGGAGGAGAAGCTGCAGAAGACGCTGTGTGACCTGGAGAAGAGGGAGAAGCAGCTGGCTGAGGCGGAGCTGCAGGTCGGGCTGATCAACTCTGATCAATACACACTGAAAGTTATCGATCATTTTTAGATCATCTTCAGGGTTTACCGAAACGTTCTGACACCGTTTCTTTAATTCTTCCACAACTACCTTACTTGTTTAAGGGAAGCGTCGTGTTTCTGGTCTGAACCGTTTTTAAATCCTGATTGTTCTTCAGTTTCTCCTGAGCCGCTTCAGTCGCTGCAGCTCCACCTAGTGGACAGAAGGAGCCTAAACAGGCCACAGAAACGGCTTTTCTTTTTGCATTTGACCAAAACGTTTCAGCCATGATTAGAAATAAATATTAATATTATACAAACATGTGAAAAATCTGGAAATGATAGTAAAACAAACCAATAATTTCAGATTTTTATAATGTTTTATAAGCAGCGTCTCTGTCCTGGTGCAGATAAACGTGAATATTATTAAAAAGTTCAGTTTGTATTGATGTTTTTCAGCCTTTATTTCTGTTTATTTTCTGCTTCCAGCCAATAAAAACACTTTGAAGATCAGATATTTAAAAAATGGGTCTGATAAACTGATTAAAACCTGTTTAGAGGTTCTGAGCCTCATCAGAACCAGATTCTGATTCATCCAGTCAGAACCTAAAACACTCTTTAGTCATTTCTTTGTTTTTTGAATCTGGTCTGGTTCTGTCTCTCTGCAGACTCAGCGTCTGCAGCGGGAGCTGAGAGCCGAACACGACCTGACCCAGAAGGAGCTGCAGGAGGCCAGCAGGCGGCTGCAGCGGGAGGGCGACCACCTGGTGGCGCTGGAGAGGGAGAAGGTCCGGCTGATGGAGGAGGAGCGCGGCCGGCTGCTGCAGCAGGTAGGGAGGAGCCGGTTCTGCCGGGTCCATAACGGCCTGGGTAAACTCGGTGACGTTCTGGTTCTGGGTCCAGATGGCGGACGCAGAGGCCCGATACCAGCAGCTGCAGAAGGAGTTCCAGCTCTACCGGGAGCAGCAGAACCAGCGGCCCGAGTTCAGGCTGCAGGCAGAAGTCAACCTGCTGGCGCTGGAGAAGGTGAGCCGACCCGACCCGACCCGCTGGCCTCCGGGTTCATACCAGCAGCGGTTCTGTTGGGGTTCTGCTCTGATGGTTTGTTTCTGTGAAGGTGGAACTGGAGCGGAAGCTGGAGTCGACCACCAAGTCCAAACTGCACTACAAGCAGCAGTGGGGCCGCGCGCTGAGGGAGCTGGCCCGGTTCAAACAGGTACCGCCTCCACCGGGTCGGAGCTGGCCCGGTTCAAACAGGTACCGACCGACCGGCGCCGGGTCGGAGCTGGCCCGGTTCAAACAGGTACCGACCGACCTGCGCCGGGTCCCAGGTTCTGCCTGCTTCTGCTCAAAGTTGACCTGAATTCAGACAAGATGGCCGCCCTCCACGTGATGACATCACAGAACGATGTCATCACGCACAGGGCGGCCATCTTGTTTGACAAGCAGCTCTATGATAAAATATCAGAATTTATTTATTATTTTTACTAGAATATATATATATATATAATATAATATATATAATATATATAATATATATATATATTATATATATATATATATATATATTATATATATATATTATATATATATATTTAATATCATAGGAATGTAGCAAAATTTAAATGAAACCGTTTAATTGTTGCAGCAATAAAGTGATAATATTAGTAAGATGAGGAAATATTTGATCAGCATCGATTCTGAGCAGCAGCAGCAGAACTTTGTTCAGTCGGGTCGGGTCGGGGTGAATCCTGATCCGGACGCTTCCAGGATCCTGACCGGCTTTTCTCTCAGTTAAACGACGTTTTTCTTGTATTTTTAAGACGTTTTCCTGGTGAATTTGCGTTTTTATTCTCGGTGTTAAACAATCTGGTCTCATCTTCATAAAATTCTCTTCTCATGCGACGGATCTTTACGATAAAAATCATTTTGGAAAAGAAAAACAGTTCTTAAATTTTCTGTTTTAGTCCAGCTCTGCTCTGAACTCGTCAGATGAACTAATAGCCCAGATCATCTTCCTCCTCCTCCTCCTCTTCATCATCTCTCCCTCCGTTTTCTCACGTCCTTCATCTCCGCCCCCCTTCGTTCTCGTGGAGGTTGCAGAGAAAACACGGGGTGATTTATGCGTCTTTAAGGGTTCCGTCGCCTCCCGCAGGTCAATCTGCGGCAGCGTCTCTCTGTGTTTACACGGCCGGTTCTGTTTGGGTTTTCTCCTCCTCCATTTGTTCTCGCCTCCCGTTTCGCTCGCCGGATCATAAAAATTCCTGAGGAATGAGGTTCTTTCCGCGCCGCGAGCCGAAGCCCAAACAGCGGCGAGGCGTTGGGTCCAAATATTGGGACACGGACCTGGAAAATATTGGGACAGGCGGATGAAAGATGTGAGGCTGGCGGCTAAATGTGGCGTTTTTTAAGGTCCAGCAGGTCGGTTAGCTTTAAAAGCTGCTGGCTAAATGTGGCGTTTTTAAGGCCCAGCAGGTCGGTTAGCTTTAAAAGCTGCTGGCTAAATGTGGCGTTTTTAAGGCCGAGCAGGTCGGGTCGCTATCAGAGCTGCTGGCTAAATGTGGCGTTTTTAAGGCCCAGCAGGTCGGTTAGCTTTAAAAGCTGCTGGCTAAATGTGGCGTTTTTAAGGCCGAGCAGGTCGGGTCGCTATCAGAGCTGCTGGCTAAATGTGGCGTTTTTAAGGCCGAGCAGGTCGGTTAGCTTTAATAGCTGCTGGCTAAATGTGGCGTTTTTAAGGCCCAGCAGGTCGGGTCGCTATCAGACCTGCTGGCTAAATGTGGCGTTTTTAAGGCCCAGCAGGTCGGTTAGCTTTAATAGCTGCTGGCTAAATGTGGCGTTTTTAAGGCCCAGCAGGTCGGGTCGCTATCAGACCTGCTGGCTAAATGTGGCGTTTTTAAGGCCGAGCAGGTCGGTTAGCTTTAATAGCTGCTGGCTAAATGTGGCGTATTTAAGGCCGAGCAGGTCGGTTAGCTTTAAAAGCTGCTGGCTAAATGTGGCGTTTTTAAGGCCCAGCAGGTCGGTTAGCTTTAATAGCTGCTGGCTAAATGTGGCGTTTTTAAGGCCCAGCAGGTCGGTTAGCTTTAAAAGCTGCTGGCTAAATGTGGCGTTTTTAAGGCCCAGCAGGTCGGTTAGCTTTAAAAGCTGCTGGCTAAATGTGGCGTTTTTAAGGCCCAGCAGGTCGGTTAGCTTTAAAAGCTGCTGGCTAAATGTGGCGTTTTTAAGGCCCAGCAGGTCGGTTAGCTTTAAAAGCTGCTGGCTAAATGTGGCGTTTTTAAGGCCCAGCAGGTCGGTTAGCTTTAAAAGCTGCTGGCTAAATGTGGCGTTTTTAAGGCCGAGCAGGTCGGTTAGCTTTAATAGCTGCTGGCTAAATGTGGCGTTTTTAAGGCCCAGCAGGTCGGGTCGCTATCAGACCTGCTGGCTAAATGTGGCGTTTTTAAGGCCGAGCAGGTCGGTTAGCTTTAATAGCTGCTGGCTAAATGTGGCGTATTTAAGGCCGAGCAGGTCGGTTAGCTTTAAAAGCTGCTGGCTAAATGTGGCGTTTTTAAGGCCCAGCAGGTCGGGTCGCTATCAGAGCTGCTGGCTAAATGTGGCGTTTTTAAGGCCCAGCAGGTCGGTTAGCTTTAATAGCTGCTGGCTAAATGTGGCGTTTTTAAGGCCCAGCAGGTCGGGTCGCTATCAGAGCTGCTGGCTAAATGTGGCGTTTTTAAGGCCCAGCAGGTCGGTTAGCTTTAAAAGCTGCTCGCTAAATGTGGCGTTTTTAAGGCCCAGCAGGTCGGTTAGCTTTAAAAGCTGCTGGCTAAATGTGGCGTTTTTAAGGCCCAGCAGGTCGGTTAGCTTTAAAAGCTGCTGGCTAAATGTGGCGTTTTTAAGGCCCAGCAGGTCGGTTAGCTTTAATAGCTGCTGGCTAAATGTGGCGTTTTTAAGGCCCAGCAGGTCGGTTAGCTTTAAAAGCTGCTGGCTAAATGTGGCGTTTTTAAGGCCGAGCAGGTCGGGTCGCTATCAGAGCTGCTGGCTAAATGTGGCGTTTTTAAGGCCCAGCAGGTCGGGTCGCTTTAAAAGCTGCTGGCTAAATGTGGCGTTTTTAAGGCCCAGCAGGTCGGGTCGCTATCAGAGCTGCTGGCTAAATGTGGCGTTTTTAAGGCCCAGCAGGTCGGTTAGCTTTAAAAGCTGCTGGCTAAATGTGGCGTTTTTAAGGCCCAGAAGGTCGGTTAGCTTTAATAGCTGCTGGCTAAATGTGGCGTTTTTAAGGCCCAGCAGGTCGGTTAGCTTTAAAAGCTGCTGGCTAAATGTGGCGTTTTTAAGGCCGAGCAGGTCGGTTAGCTTTAAAAGCTGCTGGCTAAATGTGGCGTTTTTAAGGCCCAGCAGGTCGGTTAGCTTTAATAGCTGCTGGCTAAATGTGGCGTTTTTAAGGCCCAGCAGGTCGGTTAGCTTTAAAAGCTGCTGGCTAAATGTGGCGTTTTTAAGGCCGAGCAGGTCGGTTAGCTTTAAAAGCTGCTGGCTAAATGTGGCGTTTTTAAGGCCCAGCAGGTCGGTTAGCTTTAAAAGCTGCTGGCTAAATGTGGCGTTTTTAAGGCCGAGCAGGTCGGGTCGCTTTAAAAGCTGCTGGCTAAATGTGGCGTTTTTAAGGCCCAGCAGGTCGGTTAGCTTTAATAGCTGCTGGCTAAATGTGGCGTTTTTAAGGCCCAGCAGGTCGGGTCGCTATCAGAGCTGCTGGCTAAATGTGGCGTTTTTAAGGCCGAGCAGGTCTGCTCTGACAGCCTGTTAGCGCAGCTCTGATTTACGGGTCGTCCCGACCCCGGATCAGCGGTTCTGGTAAATCTGGCCGGGCGGCGGAGAGAAAAACGACTGGGTGACGTTTTTATGAAGTTTTCTGTCGGCTCTCACGGCGACGCGGTCGGTCTCTGGATCGGATCCTCAGGGAGACTTTATGAAAACGTACAAGCAGACAAATTTATCACCGCGCCGCTCGCTGCGCTCAAACACAGAGCTGGCAGCTGAGGTCAGAGGTCTGTTTGCTAATGGTTTTAGTGGAGATGTGAAAAGTTCAGATGCTAGCAGAGATGCGATGCTAACGCTAACGTGTTTGTGCGCAGAGGGAGCAGGAGAACGCCATGGCGCGGCTGAAGAAGCAGCAGGCGGAGCTGGAGGCCATGAGGCTCCGTTACCTAGCAACAGAGGAGAAGGACGCGGTGCGGCAGGACCGCCAGGAGCTGGACGACATCAGGAACGAGCTCAACAGGTGAGGAAGATGCTTCAGTCTGGAGGGTCAAAGGTCAGGAGGTCAGGACCGACACCTGCAGGAACACTGGAGATGAAATAAACACTGTTGGTTTAGCGCTTTAGCATTAGCAGGATTAGCGCGTTAGCAGGATTAGCGCTTTAGCATTAGCAGGATTAGCACGTTAGCAGGATTAGCGCTTTAGCATTAGCAGGATTAGCGCATTAGCGCTTTAGCATTAGCGCGTTAGCAGGATTAGCGCTTCAGCATTAGCAGGATTAGCGCATTAGCAGGATTAGCGCTTTAGCATTAGCAGGATTAGCGCTTTAGCATTAGTCAAACTAACTTATCATTTAGCGGAGCAGAAAGTAAGACGACCTGATGTGAAATGTTTTGTTTAGGACGTGTTTTGCTCTGGATGTTTGTAACTCCTGCCCTACAGGCTGAAGAAGCAGGAAGAGGAGAAGTTAGGCCCCGCCCCCGCAGAGCCAGACTCCGCCCCCAGCCTGAACCTGAACGAGAGCGCGGAGGAACACCTGAGCCGCCTGCTGGAGGAGAGAGACACGCTGCTGAGGACCGGCGTTTACACGCACGACGACCGCATCATCGCTGAGCTCAGCAGGCAGATACAGGAAGCCATGAGGGACAGGAAGCTCTGACGGCCAATCAGAGGGAGACGGCCGCCACACCGGCCAATCAGCCGGGGACGTTTCACCTGAGGCCCGTGGAGAGGAACTGGGCCTGATTCAGCTCCGTTGAGTTAACGTTGCACAGAAATAAAACTTTAACTTGTAGTTTTTACAGCGTCTGAATGGATCAGCAGCGTCTGAAGCTGATCAGCTGATCAATAATCAGCTGATCAGAACCAGAGCTGAAGGTTTGATTCTGGTCGACAAACAGCAGGTTGGGGTTTTTATGTAAACCTGAACAGTTTGGATAAAAAACCTTTTTATTTTTAAGACCCATTTTCTAAGTCTGACTGTTTTTTTTCTGTCTTCACTTTAAATTAATAATTTAAAATAGTTTCAATTATTAAACATTTATTTTCTTCCCCCGTGAAATTATTGGACCATTTTTATTATTTTTATAAAGCCTTTATGGCTAAAGAAAAAATCTGTACAGGAAACATCAAAGTGGAAATAAGTTACTTTATCTAGAACATAAAGGACAAATGAAATATTTTCAGATTTTATCTTTTATTTTATCCAACGCAGCAAAATAAACTTTTTTTTTATTTGCACTAAGAAAACAAATTATGAGAATAAAGTCACCTGGTTCAGCTGTTATTGCCACTATTTGCAGATTTTTCTCCCTTTTCTTACTATTATGACTTTATTCTCATAATTGTAATAAATTCGTAAGTTTAAATCCTGATTATTTATCGTCGCCTCGTTTCTCTAACTGCGTTTTGTGACTTTTTTCTCCACTGGCTGCAGCTCAGTGAAGATGAATTTAATAATATTTTACTTTGTTACACAGAGGAGAGAAAAAACTTTTGGTCAGACTTAGAACATGGAAAAATGTTCATTTTTGGCTTTCTGGGCTTCCGTAGAATCAGCTGACTGGGCGCAGAAACGTTAAAACGTCATCAGATCAAAATGTTTTCTGATCTGCAGCAGCTCATAAATGTTCATACGGCTGAACCGACTGATGACGCCTCCAGGAGCCGAGAAACAAACGAAGTCATCTCAGTTTTTAACTTCCTGACGTTAAACGATCATTTCTGAGACGCTGAAACCTTCAGTTCACTAAAACAAACAGTTTTTATTAACGGATCGAAACAAACGGGCCAGAAAATCATTTTTCTCCTGAAGTTCTGAACCAACCCGACGTTCAGCTGTTACACAAACATTTATATTAAATTCATAAATTATTTTATACTTCAGATCCTTTGAGATGTTGTTTGATCGTTGGGTCGATTCTAAAATGTAACATTTCTCAGATCATGTGACGTTTTTGTGATCATCCGACTCGACGTGAAGCGTTTTCACTGAAATAATCCGTTTTCTGTCGCCGGTGCCTGACAGCAGGGGGCGCTGCAGCCTCACGTGATTTAATTTATTGTTTTGTCTTTTTGTTTGGAATAAATTATTTTTGCATTAATGATGGCAGCAGGATGTTTTTCTTTACAGAGAATCTCTTAGTTTCACAGGTTTATTCCATCGAAAAGCTTAAATCGGTTTATTTTATATTTATTTCTTTAGCCTGAACTAAATTAAAACTCCAGAAAAGTTTTTGTTGCAGCTGCAGAATAACTTTAGTTTCTGTTAAACGTCCTGCGTTAAACTAAAACACAGATGTTGATCCAATAAATTCAGATACTTGAATTGATTCAGTCTTAGTCTGAATATTTTATCAATATTGTTATTGATCAAGTGTGACTTTGAAACTGATCACAAATGTTTTTGAATCTTCAAAGTTGTGTAATCTAAATCCATGCACGTAATTTTACCTTATGGATAAAAGTTGCCTCTTAATACGATTATTACTCATTTTCTTTCCTTAGGTGCTGAATGTCGCTAAAAAGCTTCAAACCCAGAATTATAAATAATTTGAATAATTCTGGTCGTCCGGACGCATCGGGTGTAGAAAACATTTGTCCGCCTGAATTACATTTTTTGCGCGGATTTTGAATTTCAATCCGATCCACGTGTAGTTCACTCTTCCACCACTAGGTTACATATAAACATCCAGTTTACATTGAAGTTCAGTTTTGTTGCTCTGATGTTTTAACTGAGCCGTTTATGGATCAGTAAACATATTTATCCTGTTCTTAAATACATATTCAACACATTAAATCTAAAAAAAATAACAGATTCCGACAGATTTTCTCCCACTTTGCTTCTCCAACGTGTTTCCAATCAGAGCTGAGAAGAAAAACTCCGTAAGTTCATGACTGGATCTGAAAGTGAGCAACAGGAAGCTCCACCTACAGCAAACCATTAAAACCATTAAAACCATTAGAACCATTAAAACCATTTAAAACCATCAAACTGCTGGTTTCCAGTTTCTTCTGGGTTTGTTCTCATTGTTGCTGCTTATAGAGCAGAACTGACACAAATAATGACTCTAGTTTTATCACATTAAACGACAAACTCCAACGTTACAAACGTTTCTTGAATAAAATTAATTTAAAAATAAATTTATTCTTAAATCTGAAAAGTGTGGCATGATGTAAACATAAATCGTTTCCATATTTTTTCACCTTAGATGTGACAAATATTCTGTTAGTGATAATAAAATTTAAATAAAAGTCACTTTTAAACTCCTCAGCCTGAAATTAAAACTTTAATTTTATCGACTTGATTGAACCAAATCTGCTGCGTTTCTGCTGACTCATAAATCTAACCGGTGATTTAAAGCTGCTTCTGGGTTCGTTCTGCTGGACAACGATCTGAAAACGATTCAGGCTGTGCTAAAAGCAGCTAGCTTATCACTGAAGCTAGCATCTTGATGCTAACCACGTAGCAGCAGCAGCACAGATGCTACGCTAATGTTAGCATCTACAGGCCCGATTTCTGAAGGACTGAACTTCACTCCCGTCTGAAGGTTGAAGAATCTAAATAACAGATTAATAACAGTAAATATTTTTGTTGTTGAGCTAAAATGTTTAATAACTTGGCAGCAAAAATGGCTTTTGAATTGAAAATGAGATTAAACTGATTGATTACAGTGAACTCAAACATGGCCGCCGGAAGGAGGCGTCAACCAGCTGCTGCTTCACCAGAAACCATGTTGTCGTTTCACTTTCTGGGTTTAAAATCCGGACGGATTCTGGAGCAGCTTCCCTCAGAGGATCCACCTTCACCGAGTCCGGTTCTGATGGGATCCGATCATATTTACTCATTAACTTTTACCTAAACCAGGGAGTCCAAAGGGAGGTCCAGGGGCCAACGGTGGTCCATGAAAACTCTTAGTTCGGCCTCCGACCAAAAGTAAAAACCTGAACAACAAACCGAAAACAACCGACCCGAAAAAACAAGGAAACGGTTTGAAACCCTTTTTATAGTGTGGATATTTAAAGATTTAATAAAAATGTTAATGAGCTGGTACAATATAAACCACAGTAAACTCACCTTTAGGACTTTTAGGTCCATACTAAGAAAAAGTGTTAAAAATAAAATCAACATGATGATGACTGACTTCTTGTTACTTTATTCTTGAAATATATATTTTTTTTCTTACTGTGACCCTAAAACTCCGTCATGTTTGTATTTTTAATGTGTTTTAGTTTAAATTTGTCGTTTTTCCCCCCAGATTGATGCTAAATATTGTAAATCTGAGTATCGATGATGTTTTAAAGCCTTTACTGAGTGACGATCAGCAGATCTGCAGCAGGAAAACCTTCACTCCATGTGAGCTCAGACTTTTCTTCCTGTTTTTTCTTCCTGTTTTTTCTTCCTCGTCCGTCAGCAGCTCCTCGGTTTGTTTTCCTTCTAGCTGCTGCTAATTAAAACTATCACTACTATAATCTCATTACATGAAACCCGATCCGGCTCGTCGGAGCCTGGAGGAAAACGTCCTGAAACGGGCCGGTGTGACGGTTTGTTTGGGCTGCGGGTCCAGATCCGGTTCTCCCAGGGAAAAGGCGGCCATGATGGATGAACCGACGCGCCGGCCGTGTTTGTTCTGGGGATTTTTCTGGAATCCTCGCAGGAATAATCTGCAGATTGAGACGGGAAGGAGAGAAACGCAGACGGAGGGAAGGAGAGAAACGCAGACGGAGGGAAGGAGAGAAACGCAGACGGAGGGAAGGAGAGAAACGCAGACGGAGTGAAGGAGAGAAACGCAGACGGAGGGAAGGAGAGAAACGCAGACGGAGTGAAGGAGAGAAACGCAGACGGAGTGAAGGAGAGAAACGCAGACGGAGGGAAGGAGAGAAACGCAGACGGAGTGAAGGAGAGAAACGCAGACGGAGGGAAGGAGAGAAACGCAGACGGAGGGAAGGAGAGAAACGCAGACGGAGGGAAGGAGAGAAACGCAGACGGAGGGAAGGAGAGAAACGCAGACGGAGTGAAGGAGAGAAACGCAGACGGAGGGAAGGAGAGAAACGCAGACGGAGGGAAGGAGAGAAACGCAGACGGAGGGAAGGAGAGAAACGCAGACGGAGGGAAGGAGAGAAACGCAGACGGAGGGAAGGAGAGAAACGCAGACGGAGGGAAGGAGAGAAACGCAGACGGAGGGAAGGAGAGAAACGCAGACGGAGGGAAGGAGAGAAACGCAGACGGAGGGAAGGAGAGACACGCAGACGGAGGGAAGGAGAGAAACGCAGACGGAGGGAAGGAGAGAAACGCAGACGGAGGGAAGGAGAGAAACGCAGACGGAGGGAAGGAGAGAAACGCAGACGGAGGGAAGGAGAGAAACGCAGACGGAAGGAAGGAGAGAAACGCAGACGGAAGGAAGGAGAGAAACGCAGACGGAGGGAAGGAGAGAAACGCAGACGGAGGGAAGGAGAGAAACGCAGACGGAGGGAAGGAGAGAAACGCAGACGGAGGGAAGGAGAGAAACGCAGACGGAGGGAAGGAGGCGCCGCGGCGGAGGAGCTTCATGAAAACATCAATAACATTAAACATTAATATCTCCTCTTCCGGGTCATTTTTAATGTACTAAATTCCTGACTGAGATTTTTTTTCCAGTTTTTATACATTTTTAAAATAAATAAAATCCCTTCTGTATTTTTTGTACCATTAATTAAAAATGCATCTTAAATGAATCTGTTTTCATGTCATAAAATCACTGAATTTCCATAAAAACATGAAATATTGAACCCAGATAAAACAAATATTTCTGGTTTTCTTACAAACCTCCAGATTTTAATCCTTAAAACTGGCATTAGAGTTAAAATCAAGGTTTTTATAGTTATTTTTAATATAAATGTACAGATGTTAATAATGTCCATTTAAATAATTATAAGCTTTAAAACATTTTTGTTACATCTTCATCGGAACAGAAAGCATGAAAAATAAAAATTAAACTAAATAAATTCCTCGCTGCTTTCTGGGTTTTCTTCAAATAAATAAATAAACGTTAATACATTTTTTATTTTCAGGGTAAAAATGGCAACAATTTCTGAGGGGAGGAAAAAAAAATTTAAAACTTAAAATATATAACAAATATTACTTGTAATCTAGAAAAAAACTTTTTTTTTGCATCCAAGAGACTCAAATGAAAATATTAAAAATGTAAATTATAATAAAACAGTTTGTCATGTTTTCAACATTTATAAAACTGGGAAATTTCAACACCAACATTTTATTTTTGCTTTTTTCTGTGGATCAGAAACTGTTTATGGTGAAAATGTAAATAAAACAGAAGAAAAAACCAGAGAAAGTTGCAGATCAGAATCAAAAGGATCAGTTTTATTTCCAACGGATCAAAGTTAGTTTGATTTATGATGCTTGTTAAAAACCAGAAACTCGTGCAGAGATCAGAGCAACGGCAGGAAGCAGAACCTGAACGCAACCCGGATCTTTGGTTCCCATGAAACATGGAACGTTTTAGAAATCACTGGATCCAAACAGGAAGTGGATCCAAACAGGAAGTGGATCCAAACAGGAAGTGGATCCAAACAGGGAGTGGATCCGAACAGGAAGTGGATCCAAACAGGGAGTGGATCCAAACAGGAAGTGGATCCAAACAGGAAGTGGATCCAAACAGGGAGTGGATCCAAACAGGGAGTGGATCTGAACAGGAAGTGGATCCAAACAGGGAGTGGATCCAAACAGGGAGTGGATCCAAACAGGAAGTGGATCCAAACAGGGAGTGGATCCGAACAGGAAGTGGATCCAAACAGGAAGTGGATCTGAACAGGAAGTGGATCCAAACAGGAAGTGGATCCAAACAGGAAGTGGATCCAAACAGGGAGTGGATCCAAACAGGAAGTGGATCTGATGCGTCATATAAAACCTGCACACATCCAGCATCGGCTCAGTCGGCGCCGTGGAAACAGAGATGCTTCGCTGAGGAGGGAGGAGTTCCTCAGGGCTCAGAGTCCGGATTTAAATCATCCGGGTTCTGAAGAGGGAACCGGTCCAGTGGGCGGATCCAGTAGAACCAACATTGTAATAAAACGCCGAGTCTTTTATTCTGAAACGTCCAGAAGCTGTCAGTCGATGATCAAAGTGTTTAATTATTAAAGTGAAACATGAGGCTCCTCCCCCTCCCCCCCCCCACCCCCCCGTCCCCCCCCCCCTCCTCAGTGAAACATCCCTCTGTGCTGATTTTCCTGTTTCTTTGCATCGGAGCCGATTTAAAGCTTTTTAACTCTCAGGCACAGCGACTGTTTTCACTTCAGCCTTCGGAGCTTTAATACAAACCGGATCTTCATGATTATTTACACGTCTGAGGCAAATAAACTCTTTGAGGGAAGAAGGAGGGAGGAGATTTAGAAAACAGGAAACAGGAAGTAGAAACATCAGACTGTGAAGATGATTGAAGTCATGCTTCATATTAGCTCTGGGATCATTTCTATAAGAAATCCCTCTGTACATTTATCAACATTAGAGCTGCAAATATTAACTTAGCGTTCCAAAATAAAAAGTGCTTGCAGCACGATGTGAGCAGGAAGATAAATAGAATGTGTTTTTCTCTGTCTGTGGGCCGTAAACGGGTCGGTCAGCCTCTCTGTCCGCCACCTGGAGGTGAAGCTGCAGGAGGACAATCAGTCGCTTTATTCGGCTTTTCAGAAGGTTTTCTTTGGAGCAAAGCTCGGTGGTTTTCCCAGGAGCCTCCAGTAAATATCCGTGTCCAGAACGCTCCGACCGCTCGGATCTTTGGTTTGGTGGTTTTCACTCCGTTTCTCTGAACCCGGATCCGTTTCTGCACGAGTCCGGCAGCAGAAACGGATCAGAGGATCGGCTGATTTCTGCAAAACGGGATGAACGTCGCGGGAACGCCGCAGCGGGAAGAGAGGAGGGCAGACGTCTGGACGGGTCAGACTCTGAGGTGCGGACGTGTCGGCTTACTGTGGACGGACGGACGGATGGCCGGTGAGGCGGCGGCCAGCCGGAGGTCAGAGGTTAATCCACCTCGATGGACTCGCTGCTCTCGTTGAGCGGTTTGCACTCGTTGGGGAGTCGCTGGTGGCGGCTGAGCTGCGTCGCCTGCGTGAAGCTGCGGTCGCAGCGCTCACACCTGATGGACAAACCGACACAAAGAGGAACTAAAACAAAACTTTAACTCTCAAACTTATTAAATCACATTTTAAAACGGAAACAGCAGCAATAATAACCACTGGTACAAAACTAAACAAGCTGATAAAATCATTTTAAACATACAGATGGAAACATTCAGCTTTAATATCAGGAGAGAAAAAAAGTCCAGATCAACATGAAAATCAATTATAGGTTTATAATTAATTAATCAGGATTAGTGAGTCAGCTGATCCAGACTCACTTTGGGCCAATCAGAGCCTCTTAATGCTTCCAGGTCAGAATATAAAAAACTATTTAAATATAAATCTGACAAAGTCTGAAGGAAAATGTTAAAAATACGTCCAGAAAGTTTGGAAACGACTGAAAAACAGAACCGGTTGTCATGGAAACAGAGATAAATAAATATAATCAACTCAATTTAAAATACCCTAAAGGAAAATTAAAAGTAACTCCCATCATCCAAACATTATCAGAGAGTCGTTATGGTTGGAAGAATCTCCTGCAGCAGTCTGTATCGCAACGAATCGTGAGAGCCCTCTGACTGAAGGCTGCTAGCATGCTAACAGCTGGATATCCAGGCAGTGGAGACGACCAAGCTCTGCTGACCTCCTCTTTACGGTCTGTCTGGCCGTACGGTCAGAGAGGCTGGAGTAGGGGAACCGGGTTGAACTTCCTCAGCATCCAGAACCAAAAGATCAAAACATCATGAACAAAACGATCAAATGAGAACCAACAGAGCTGCAGCTGCCAGATGTCGTCATCAGAACTGTTCACATGATGTCTGAGAGCAAAAACTGCTGCTATAAAGTCGCATTCGTCTGAGTCTCAGAGCAGCAGATGCTGACACCACACTAATGACATCAGCCCAGAGGTTAAAGGTCACAGAGTGACGGAAGAACAGATGAGACAGAGAAGACAGGCAGATGTCACACCTGATGTCGTCATCACAGGATTTCCTAAAATCCTGAAAACGTGAAGCTTTGACTGGAAACAAAAGGCTGAAACATTAAGAAGTTAGTTTATAAGGAGGATCTGCTAAACTGCAGAGATGCAACCTTTAGTTTTGCTAACACATGCAAACACACACACACACACACACACCAACACACACAGAGACCAACACACACACACACACACACAGACCAACACACACACACACACAGACCAACACACACACAGACCAACACACACACACACACACACACACACACAGACCAACACACACACAGACCAACACACACACACACACACACAGACCAACACACACACAGACCAACACACACACACACACACACAGACCAACACACACACAGACCAACACACACACACACACACACACCTGCAGGTTAACTCTAATGTGCAGCGACAGAACAAAGTGTGTGTGAGGCCCAGCGGAGCAGCAACTGTAATTGTTGCCCTGATCTTCGCAACCTGACCGACAAATTACACTCACACTCCACCTGTCAATAATCTATCTAGTGGGCCGTGGAGGGCATTCCCGCCTCACACACTTTAACACACTCTGACACACACACACACACACACACACACACACACACACACACACACACACACACACACACACACACACACTTGCAGATAAATCCCGGCCTGATAAGGCAGCATCACTGTCACTTCCAATAGCAGCAGAGAAGAGAAGGAGCTTTTAGTCCGAGCTGGAGGGGCGGCGGGAGCATTTAAATGGATATGAAGGTGTGTGTGTGTGTGTGTATGTGTGTGTGTGTGGAGGTGTTCAAAGAGAACGCTGAGCAGAAATATTGGACCTAACGGGGCAGAAACAGGACTAACATGCTCCTAGATGGACAGGAGGAAGAGGAGGAGGAGGTGATGAAGAGCAGAGCTCAGCTCCAGGGACAATCCTCCAAAAATCCTCAAATGTTTGATTCGTGTGTTTCAGTCCGAGTTTCTGCTTAGAAACATCCGTCTGTCCGTCAGAAGGAGGTTGCAGTGAGTCACACCAGCAAATCCGTCCACAGACTAAAACTGGACTTTAATTTCTTCGTTTGTTGCTGTTTCCCTTCACACTGGGTTTTTCAAATGGACTATGACAAAGTGGCAATCTTTGCTCCCATTGGACAAAGATTGGATGTGGGCGGGTCCAAACACAAAACCATGGAGACAAACATGGAGGAAACAAACATGGAGGAAACAAACATGGAGGAAACAAACATGGAGGAACAAACATGGAGGAAACAAACATGGAGGAACAAACATGGAGGAACAACATGGAGGAACAAACATGGAGGAACAAACATGGAGGAACAAACATGGAGGAAACAAACATGGAGGAACAAACATGGAGGAACAACATGGAGGAACAAACATGGAGGAACAAACATGGAGGAAACAAACATGGAGGAACAAACATGGAGGAACAAACATGTAGGAAACAAACATGGAGGAAACAAACATGTAGGAAACAAACATGGCGGAAACAAACATGGAGGAACAAACATGGAGGAACAACATGGAGGAAACAAACATGGAGGAAACAAACATGGAGGAAACAAACATGGAGGAAACAAACATGGAGGAAACAAACATGGAGGAACAAACATGTAGGAAACAAACATGGAGGAAACAAACATGTAGGAAACAAACATGGCGGAAACAAACATGGAGGAAACAAACATGGAGGAACAAACATGTAGGAAACAAACATGGAGGAACAAACATGGAGGAAACAAACATGTAGGAAACAAACATGGAGGAACAAACATGTAGGAAACAAACATGGAGGAAACAAACATGGAGGAACAAACATGTAGGAAACAAACATGGAGGAAACAAACATGGAGGAACAAACATGTAGGAAACAAACATGGAGGAAACAAACATGGAGGAACAAACATGGAGGAACAAACATGTAGGAAAGAAACATGGCGGAAACAAACATGGAGGAAACAAACATGGAGGAACAAACATGGAGGAAACAAACATGGAGGAAACAAACATGGAGGAAACAAACATGTAGGAAACAAACATGGAGGAACAAACATGTAGGAAACAAACATGGAGGAAACAAACATGGAGGAACAAACATGTAGGAAACAAACATGGAGGAAACAAACATGGAGGAACAAACATGTAGGAAACAAACATGGAGGAAACAAACATGGAGGAACAAACATGGAGGAACAAACATGTAGGAAAGAAACATGGAGGAAACAAACATGGAGGAACAAACATGTAGGAAACAAACATGGAGGAACAAACATGGAGGAAACAAACATGGAGGAAACAAACATGGAGGAAACAAACATGTAGGAAACAAACATGGAGGAACAAACATGTAGGAAACAAACATGGAGGAAACAAACATGTAGGAAACAAACATGGAGGAACAAACATGGAGGAACAAACATGTAGGAAACAAACATGGAGGAACAAACATGGAGGAAACAAACATGTAGGAAACAAACATGTAGGAAACAAACATGTAGGAAACAAACATGGAGGAACAAACATGTAGGAAACAAACATGGAGGAAACAAACATGTAGGAAACAAACATGGAGGAACAAACATGGAGGAACAAACATGTAGGAAACAAACATGGAGGAACAAACATGTAGGAAACAAACATGGAGGAACAAACATGGAGGAAACAAACATGTAGGAAACAAACATGTAGGAAACAAACATGGAGGAACAAACATGTAGGAAACAAACATGGAGGAACAAACATGGAGGAACAAACATGTAGGAAACAAACATGGAGGAACAACATGGAGGAAACAAACATGTAGGAAACAAACATGGAGGAACAAACATGGAGGAACAAACATGGAGGAACAAACATGGAGGAAACAAAGATGTAGGAAACAAACATGGAGGAACAAACATGGAGGAACAAACATGGAGGAACAAACATGGAGGAAACAAACATGTAGGAAACAAACATGGAGGAACAAACATGGAGGAACAAACATGTAGGAAACAAACATGGAGGAACAAACATGGAGGAAACAAACATGGAGGAACAAACATGTAGGAAACAAACATGGAGGAACAAACATGGAGGAAACAAACATGGAGGAAACAAACATGTAGGAAACAAACATGGAGGAACAAACATGTAGGAAACAAACATGGAGGAAACAAACATGGAGGAAACAAACATGGAGGAACAAACATGTAGGAAACAAACATGGAGGAAACAAACATGTAGGAAACAAACATGGAGGAACAAACATGTAGGAAACAAACATGGAGGAACAAACATGGAGGAAACAAACATGTAGGAAACAAACATGGAGGAACAAACATGGAGGAACAAACATGTAGGAAACAAACATGGAGGAACAAACATGGAGGAAACAAACATGTAGGAAACCAACATGGAGGAACAACATGGAGGAACAACATGGAGGAACAAACATGGAGGAACAAACATGGAGGAACAACATGGAGGAACAACATGGAGGAACAAACATGTAGGAAACAAACATGGAGGAACAACATGGAGGAACAACATGGAGGAACAAACATGTAGGAAACAAACATGGAGGAACAAACATGGAGGAACAACATGGAGGAACAACATGGAGGAAACAAACATGGAGGAACAAACATGGAGGAAACAAACATGGAGGAAACAAACATGGAGGAACAAACATGTAGGAAAGAAACATGTAGGAAAGAAACATGGAGGAACAACATGGAGGAACAACATGGAGGAACAAACATGGAGGAACAAACATTGAGGAAACAAACATGGAGGAACAAACATGGAGGAAACAAACATGTAGGAAACAAACATGGAGGAACAACATGGAGGAACAACATGGAGGAACAAACATGGAGGAACAAACATGGAGGAACAACACGGAGGAACAACATGGAGGAACAAACATGTAGGAAACAAACATGGAGAAACAAACATGGAGGAACAACATGGAGGAACAAAAATGTAGGAAACAAACATGGAGGAACAAACATGGAGGAAAAAAACATGGAGGAACAACATGGAGGAACAAACATGGAGGAAACAAACATGGAGGAACAAACATGGAGGAACAAACATGTAGGAAAGAAACATGGAGGAACAACATGGAGGAACAACATGGAGGAAACAAACATGGAGGAACAACATGGAGGAACAACATGGAGGAAACAAACATGGAGGAACAACATGGAGGAACAAACATGGAGGAAACAAACATGTAGGAAACAAACATGGAGGAACAAACATGGAGGAAACAAACATGGAGGAACAACATGGAGGAACAACATGGAGGAAACAAACATGGAGGAACAACATGGAGGAACAAACATGGAGGAAACAAACATGTAGGAAACAAATATGGAGGAACAACATGGAGGAACAACATGGAGGAACAACATGGAGGAACAAACATGGAGGAAACAAACATGGAGGAACAAACATGGAGGAACAACATGGAGGAAACAAACATGGAGGAAACAAACATGGAGGAACAAACATGTAGGAAACAAACATGGAGGAAACAAACATGTAGGAAACAAACATGGAGGAAACAAACATGGAGGAACAACATGGAGGAACAAACATGGAGGAACAAACATTGAGGAAACAAACATGGAGGAACAAACATGGAGGAAACAAACATGGAGGAACAAACATGGAGGAACAACATGGAGGAACAACATGGAGGAACAACATGGAGGAACAAACATGGAGGAAACAAACATGGAGGAACAAACATGGAGGAACAACATGGAGGAAACAAACATGGAGGAAACAAACATGGAGGAACAAACATGGAGGAAACAAACATGGAGGAAACAAACATAGAGGAAACAAACATGGAGGAACAAATATGGAGGAAACAAACATGTAGGAAACAAACATGGAGGAAACAAACATGGAGGAACAACATGGAGGAACAAACATGGAGGAACAACATGGAGGAACAACATGGAGGAACAAACATTGAGGAAACAAACATGGAGGAACAAACATGGAGGAACAAACATGGAGGAACAAACATTGAGGAAACAAACATGTAGGAAACAAACATGGAGGAACAACATGGAGGAACAAACATGTAGGAAACAAACATGGAGGAACAACATGGAGGAACAACATGGAGGAACAACATGGAGGAACAAACATGGAGGAACAAACATGTAGGAAACAAACATGGAGGAAACAAACATGTAGGAAACAAACATGGAGGAACAAACATGTAGGAAACAAACATGGAGGAACAACATGGAGGAACAACATGGAGGAACAACATGGAGGAACAACATGGAGGAACAACATGGAGGAACAACATGGAGGAACAACATGTAGGAAACAAACATGGAGGAAACAAACATGGAGGAAACAAACATGTAGGAAACAAACATGGAGGAAACAAACATGTAGGAAACAAACATGGAGGAACAAACATGTAGGAAACAAACATGGAGGAACAACATGGAGGAAACAAATATGGTGGAACAAACATGGAGGAAACAAACATGTAGGAAACAAACATGGAGGAAACAAACATGGAGGAACAACATGGAGGAACAAACATGGAGGAACAACATGGAGGAACAACATGGAGGAACAAACATTGAGGAAACAAACATGGAGGAACAAACATGGAGGAACAAACATTGAGGAAACAAACATGTAGGAAATAAACATGGAGGAACAACATGGAGGAACAAACATGTAGGAAACAAACATGGAGGAACAACATGGAGGAACAACATGGAGGAACAACATGGAGGAACAAACATGGAGGAACAAACATGGAGGAAACAAACATGGAGGAAACAAACATGTAGGAAACAAACATGGAGGAAACAAACATGTAGGAAACAAACATGGAGGAACAAACATGTAGGAAACAAACATGGAGGAAACAAACATGTAGGAAACAAACATGGAGGAACAAACATGTAGGAAACAAACATGGAGGAACAACATGGAGGAACAACATGGAGGAACAACATGGAGGAACAACATGGAGGAACAACATGGAGGAACAACATGGAGGAACAAACATGGAGGAACAAACATGGAGGAAACAAACATGGAGGAAACAAACATGTAGGAAACAAACATGGAGGAACAACATGGAGGAACAACATGGAGGAACAACATGGAGGAACAACATGGAGGAACAACATGGAGGAACAACATGTAGGAAACAAACATGGAGGAAACAAACATGGAGGAACAACATGGAGGAACAACATGGAGGAACAACATGGAGGAACAAACAATGAGGAACAACATGTAGGAAACAAACATGTAGGAAACAAACATGGAGGAACAACATGGAGGAACAACATGGAGGAACAACATGGAGGAACAACATGGAGGTCCTGCTTGAACGCTGAAGGCTCACATGCTGCTCAGCTACGGTGGCCTGTGAAGTCCAGAAAGACGCTGGTTTCATGTAGTTGGTTCAGATTGAGGCTCGTCTGTATTCACACCAGAACCGGACCAGGACCAGCTCAGAAATGGGTCTGGATCCGGTAGTTTGAGAGGAGAAAAGGTCCAGACTCTGGACCAAATGGGTGAACAAACCGTCAAGGATCGAGGTTTTTACTTTAACTTTTTCCAGACATATTTCATAAAATAATCAGTTCATCTGTTTATCACTTTCTCTGCCTGACAGGTTAAACTTCTGGACCTTCTGGAGGTTCTTCTGGACCGAGGTTCTGTGATTTCTGGTGCAGGACGTATATTGTGTTGATGGCTTTAAACAGCTGAACTGGTTAATTAAATAAAGCCGAACTGAGAGTTAAAACGACGCCTGGTTCTGATCTGTAATCACTTCTACTTCGTCTCTAACTGAACTCGCCTCACGGTGTGTGTTGCTGCTGCTGCTGCGGTTATCTGTCTGATTTTATCGCCGCCTGTCGCTGCTGCTTTGATCCAGCAGGACGAACATGAAGTCGGTTCTGCAGAACAAAGCGGGTCTGAAAGCAGGCGGCTCGTCTGCAGCCCATCGACCGGCTGCTGCTGCTGAGCAGCAGGGAAAAATAACGTTGAGAAGTTTGTCCTGACAACCTGACAGAGGAGCTTTAATCAGTTTCCCTTAAGGATCAGTGGAGTTTAAGATCTGCTCTTATCTTAATCTGCGCTGTGCAGCAGGTAGAAAATGAGACAAACTGCTTCTGATTGTGTTCATTTGCAGCCTGATGGAAACCGACCGCCTGCTGGGACAGACAGACACAGGGAGGATGGAGCCTCTGCAGCAAAATTCAGCTTTTACCCACAGAATCCATGAAGCTCCCCAGACCTCCACCAAAACCCCACTGGTCCATTTAAATACCCGTTTGAATGGAAACCAAGTTATTGTTGTTGGTGTCGGTTCTGTTTCCCAACCTGCTGATTTGACTGAATCTGTTTAATGTAATGAAACATAAAACTGTTTCATTGTCTTTGATCAATGTGTTGTTTGGTGAATAGAGCATGTATGTTGGGATACAGACTGTGGAAATCAGCGTCAGTCTTTATATCTCCAGGTTCTGCTGACCATCTGGACTGGAGGCTGGTTCCCTGCTCAGTCCGCTTCAGTCCAATGAGTTCTTTTGTTGATGTGTGAACGCTAATCGGACTCTGGTCCGCCTCCAAACCTCAGTCTGGGTTCTGTTGAAGTGAACTCTGGTTCGGTTTCAATGCATATGTGAACACCAAGCGGACCAGAGACCGCTACAAGCGCAGGAAGTGGACTACAGCACAGGGCATTCTGGGTAAATACAACCAAAACAAATGAGCTAGCTTAGCGCTAACAGGAGTTTTTTTGTTTTTTTTTACCAAAGACTAGAAATCCTACAGCAGCTAAACTCTGACTTCCTTTTTATTTACATCTAGTGAAGAAGGAAGTTGCTCTCAGCGTCTTCAGAGGTTCTGTGTCGTTTCCTTCAGTGGTTCTTGGTGCAGCGCCCCCAGAGGCCAGGAGGGGAACAGGTTGCTGAAAGGGTTTGGTTGGTTTGTGAAAGAGAACCACAGCAGCTGGAAAGTTCTTGTCCCAACTGAACCGAGCCTACTGGACCATCAGACAGGAAAACATCTGTTGCTTGTTGTGCTTTGCAGAAAGTGAAATGAAGAAGGAAGAAACGCTTGTAGGAAATCAAACATTATGTTGAAGTGAATGGAAAAGGCAGGAAGATCTCGTCTCCTCCAGTGGAACCTGCGGTTCCTCAGGCCATTTTAAAGTCTGAAGCAGAAAGTCAGAATCCAGCAGTCAGGATGTAAGAGCGTCTGCCTCCGTCGCCTCGGCAGGAAGATAAAGTCGAGCGTTTTCCTCCTGACAAAGTGACAGTGGCAGCTTTAATCTGTCCGCTGCTCCGTCTGAAAGGCGATAACTCTCGGAGGCCATCGATCCAGTAAGGATTTGTGACGACCGGCGGTGATTGTCTTTGTCCCGGCCGCGCCTACAGAGACTCTGAAGTGCTGATGAACAGGTTCGGCTCATTAGGAACGCTGATTTGCTTTCAGTCGCTCCACTTTTCACTCCCTGATCTTTTGTTCCCCCTCGAACTTCCTCCGACATTCATTTCATCCGTCGGCCTCATGCTCTTCGCGTCAATGACAGAATGGCATCGCTAATTGCTTTTTAAGGATGTTAATTGTTTTCCTCAGATCCCCCTCTGCTCCAGTCTTCAATCCTGTTCTCTTTAGCTCCTGTTGCTCTCGCTCTGCCTACGTGTCGACCTCTTTGTCCACCGGGGGAATCCTGGACGTCATGATTGGATGGCAGCCGACAGCAGAGAGCTTCTCCCTCTAATCGTTTCCATCTTCAGTGAGAGGAAAATATGGAAATGAGGCAGATTAGGAAAGAAAAGATTGATTACAACGTGGCTATCAGCTGAGGTTCAGCTGCAGGTCTTCACGCTCAGTTCTGACTCTTGTTTTCTGAAATCTGATGGTTTTTTTGCATGGACGTTCATCCTACTTGTTAAATCAGACTTCTGCATGAACGACCGCAAAATCGACGTCACAGAACAATAAACACAACGTAGAGTTTTTAATTCCCAGGTGAAAAACGGCTAAAACTAAAACAACATCTCAGCTGCTGTGGTCGATGTTTACCGTGTGGAGAATTAGTTTTCTTTGATCTTCATGCTTTTCATCTTTAAAGTTGCAGAAATTCAGTGTTTTTGTGAGAAAATCCTGATTTTAAATGTTTCTGCCTTTTAATAAAGATCCAACCAAAGACAAACATCAGATGCCGTTTTTAACATATAATTTGGTTTAGTGTGATGAAACAAATTTGCGTTCCGGACGCAGCCGCCTGTGGATGGAGTTTAAAGTTACTCGGAGCCGACGGCATCGCCACCGGATCAGAACCAGACGCCACATTAAAAGTATCGGCCCTCGGTGGAGCATCGACTGACTGGATGTGTTGGGATGAGATGGGATGCGTTTCAACTGCTCCCACTACGTTTCCACAATGCTGAATTTCAGAAATAAATTTGCTCAAAGGAAGAACGACAAGCTTTTAAAAGTCACATTTTTCAATAAAAAGTTCCAGGTGGTTTTTCAGCCGTATCATAATTTGTGTATTTTGCAAACTGCAATGGAAACTCTGTTTTTTTGCATCATTCCAGTTTGGATCTGAGTGATTCAGGTTGTTTTTCCTCCTGATGGTCCAGTAGGCTCGGTTCAACTGGAACCAGAACTTCACCAGCTGCTGCGGTTCTTCCTCTCCGCTCTGAGTCAAACCAGCCTGTTCCCCTCCTGGCCTGTGGGGGCGCTGCACCCGGCACCGGAGCAGGAAGCGGCGTTAGCGGAGAGCGAGGCGTGGAGCTGAGGTTTGGGCCGGGGGGTACTCACTGTTACTTACTTGAACGGCTTCTCTCCGGTGTGCGTCCGGATGTGGTTGTTGAGGGTGGTGGCGCCGGCGAAGGCGCGGCCGCAGTAGCCGCACTTGAAGGGCCGGTCGCTGGAGTGCGTCACTACGTGGTTCCTCAGCTCCGACGGCTGCGAGAAGGACTGGGAGCAGTGGCCACACTGGTACGGCCTGCAGGGGCGAGGAGGAGACACTTTAACCGTTTTAAAACAAGCAGCAATCATGAAGGTTTTCACAAACTAACCAGAACCAGAACCTTCCTGGAATCAATCTGGACTTCTTTGGTTCTTCAATGTTTTGTTTAAATTAATCTGTTTTTTTTTCTAATTTATCATCTAATGCTTGTTTCTGAAAGCAAGTAATTCAATGTTTTCCTAAGAAAAACAAGGAAAACTTTGATCTGTGATAATTTTCTTTGTTTCACAAGAAGTAAAAATGTATACGTCATTTTCATGCTTCATATTTTCAATGTTTCACTGTTTTCTTATTGGTTATTTTTAGTTCTATTTTATGAATGAATCATTTGTAAAGACTCTAACATTCATTTTCACTTCAACGTATTGATTACGCTGCAAAAATCAAACAGAAGAAGAAGAACGGAACCAAACCAGGAAGTGACGAGGACAGAAAAGACAAAAGAACGAAGACATAATGACGCTGAGAAACAAAGATGGCCTCCACCCACACGGGGCGGGCGAAGTCGGACTCCGCTCCG